>NW_024871480.1:17500-30000 GCF_019054845.1 Dipodomys spectabilis
CCCTCACCCTAACCCTTACCCTAACCCTAACCCTAACCCTAACCCTAACCCTAACCCTAACCCTAACCCTAACCCTAACCCTAACCCTAACCCTGACCCTAACCCACGACCCTAACCCTAACCCTAACCCTAACCCTAACCCTGACCCTAACCCTGACCCTGACCCTGACCCTGACCCTGACCCTGACCCTGACCCTGACCCTGACCCTGACCCTGACCCTGAACCTAACCCTAACCCTAACCCTAACCCTGACCCTAACCCTAACCCTAACCCTAACCCTAACCCTAACCCTAACCCTAACCCTGACCCTAAGCCTAACCCTAACCCTAACCCTAACCCTAACCGTAACCCTCACTCTGACCCTCACGCTAACACTCACCCTAACCCTAACCCTAAACCTTATCCTCACCTTAACCCTCACCCTAACCCTTACCCTCATCCTTTCCCTAACCCTAACCCTCACCCTCACCCTAACCCTAACCCAAACAATAACCCTAATGATCATCCTAACCCTAACCCTCACACTCACCCAAACCCAAACCTTAACCGTAACCCTCACCTTCACCCTCAACCTAAACCTCAACCTCACCCTCATCCTAACCCTCACCCTCACCCTAAACATCAACCTAACCGTAACCCTCTAAACCAAACCCTAACTCTAACCCTAACCTTCACCCTAACCCTAAACTTACCTCTCACCCTAACCCTCACCCTAACCCTAACCCTAAACTTTCCCTAACGCTAACCCTAACATTAACCCTCACCCTCATACTAAACATCACTCTAACGCTAACCCTCACCCTAACCCTAACCCTAAGCCTCATCCTAACCCTACCCCTCAACTTAACCTTCACCCTCCCCTAATCCTCACCCTAACTCTAACCCTAACCCTTACCTAAACAAAACCCTCACCCACACCCTCAACTTAACCCTCACCATAACCCTTACCTCACCCTAAACCTAACTCTAACCCTCAGCCTAAACCTAACCCTCACCCTAACCCTAAACCTACCCCTCACGCTAACCCTCATCCGAACCCTCACCCTAAACCTAACCCTCACCCTAAACCTAACCCTAACCCTCAACCTCACTGTAACACTCACCGTCACCCTAACACTCAACCTAACCCAAACCCTCACCCACACCCTAACCATCACACTCACCCGAACCCTAAACCTTACCCTAACCCTAAACCTCACCCTAAACATCACCCTAACCCTAACCTTCACCCTCACCCTCACCCTCACAATAAACATCAACTTAACCCTACATCTCAGCCTAACCCTAACCCTCTACCTGACCCTAAACCTCACCCTGACCCTCACCCTAACCCTAACCCTAACCCTAACCCTCACCGTAAACCTTACCCTTAACCTAACCCTCAACCTAAACCTAACCCTCACCCTAAACCTAACCCTCACACTAACCTTAACCCTAACCCTCACCCTCACCCTCTCAATACCCCTAACCCTAACCCTAATCTTAACACTGACCCTCACCCTCACCCTAACCCTAACCCTAACCCTTAACCTCACTCTCACCTTAACCCTCACATTCACCCTAAACCTCACCCTAACCCTACGCCTACCCCTCTCCCTAACCCTCACATTAACGCTAACCCTAACCCTAACCCCAACCCTAACCCTACCCCTAACTCTCAACCTCACACTAACCCTAAACCTAACCTTCACCCTCATCCTAACCCTAATCCTCACCCACACCCTAACCCTCAAACTCACCTGAAGCCTCTCCCTCACCCGAACCCTCATCCTCACCCTAAATCTCACCCTAAACATCACCCAAACCCTAACCCTCACCCTAACCCTAAACTTAACCCTCATCCTCACCCTAACCCTCACCCTAACCCTTATCCTCACCCTAACCCTAACCCTAACCCTAACCCTAACCCTAACCCTAACCCTAACCCTAACCCTAACCCTGACCCTAACCCTAACCCTAACCCTAACCCTAACCCTAACCCTAACCCTAACCCTGACCCTGACCCTGACCCTGACCCTGACCCTGACCCTGACCCTGACCCTGACCCTGACCCTGAACCTAACCCTAACCCTAACCCTGACCCTAACCCTAACCCTAACCCTAACCCTAACCCTAACCCTAACCCTAACCCTGACCCTAAGCCTAACCCTAACCCTAACCCTAACCCTAACCGTAACCCTCACTCTGACCCTCACGCTAACACTCACCCTAACCCTAACCCTAAACCTTATCCTCACCTTAACCCTCACCCTAACCCTTACCCTCATCCTTTCCCTATCCCTAACCCTCACCCTCACCCTAACCCTAACCCAAACAATAACCCTAATGATCATCCTAACCCTAACCCTCACACTCACCCAAACCCAAACCTTAACCGTAACCCTCACCTTCACCCTCAACCTAAACCTCAACCTCACCCTCATCCTAACCCTCACCCTCACCCTAAACATCAACCTAACCGTAACCCTCTAAACCAAACCCTAACTCTAACCCTAACCTTCACCCTAACCCTAAACTTACCTCTCACCCTAACCCTCACCCTAACCCTAACCCTAAACTTTCCCTAACGCTAACCCTAACATTAACCCTCACCCTCATACTAAACATCACTCTAACGCTAACCCTCACCCTAACCCTAACCCTAAGCCTCATCCTAACCCTACCCCTCAACTTAACCTTCACCCTCCCCTAATCCTCACCCTAACTCTAACCCTAACCCTTACCTAAACAAAACCCTCACCCACACCTTCAACTTAACCCTCACCATAACCCTTACCTCACCCTAAACCTAACTCTAACCCTCAGCCTAAACCTAACCCTCACCCTAACCCTAAACCTACCCCTCACGCTAACCCTCATCCGAACCCTCACCCTAAACCTAACCCTCACCCTAAACCTAACCCTAACCCTCAACCTCACTGTAACACTCACCGTCACCCTAACACTCAACCTAACCCAAACCCTCACCCACACCCTAACCATCACACTCACCCGAACCCTAAACCTTACCCTAACCCTAAACCTCACCCTAAACATCACCCTAACCCTAACCTTCACCCTCACCCTCACCCTCACAATAAACATCAACTTAACCCTACATCTCAGCCTAACCCTAACCCTCTACCTGACCCTAAACCTCACCCTGACCCTCACCCTAACCCTAACCCTAACCCTAACCCTCACCGTAAACCTTACCCTTAACCTAACCCTCAACCTAAACCTAACCCTCACCCTAAACCTAACCCTCACACTAACCTTAACCCTAACCCTCACCCTCACCCTCTCAATACCCCTAACCCTAACCCTAATCTTAACACTGACCCTCACCCTCACCCTAACCCTAACCCTAACCCTTAACCTCACTCTCACCTTAACCCTCACATTCACCCTAAACCTCACCCTAACCCTACGCCTACCCCTCTCCCTAACCCTCACATTAACGCTAACCCTAACCCTAACCCCAACCCTAACCCTACCCCTAACTCTCAACCTCACACTAACCCTAAACCTAACCTTCACCCTCATCCTAACCCTAATCCTCACCCACACCCTAACCCTCAAACTCACCTGAAGCCTCTCCCTCACCCGAACCCTCATCCTCACCCTAAATCTCACCCTAAACATCACCCAAACCCTAACCCTCACCCTAACCCTAAACTTAACCCTCATCCTCACCCTAACCCTCACCCTAACCCTTATCCTCACCCTAACCCTAACCCTAACCCTAACCCTAACCCTAACCCTAACCCTAACCCTAACCCTAACCCTAACCCTAACCCTAACCCTAACCCTGACCCTAACCCTAACCCTAACCCTAACCCTAACCCTAACCCTAACCCTGACCCTAACCCTGACCCTGACCCTGCCCCTGACCCTGACCCTGACCCTGACCCTGACCCTGACCCTGACCCTGACCCTAACCCTAACCCTAACCCTAACCCTGACCCTAACCCTAACCCTAACCCTAACCCTAACCCTAACCCTAACCCTAACCCTAACCCTGACCCTAAGCCTAACCCTAACCCTAACCCTAACCCTAACCGTAACCCTCACTCTGACCCTCACGCTAACACTCACCCTAACCCTAACCCTAAACCTTATCCTCACCTTAACCCTCACCCTAACCCTTACCCTCATCCTTTCCCTAACCCTAACCCTCACCCTCACCCTAACCCTAACCCAAACAATAACCCTAATGATCATCCTAACCCTAACCCTCACACTCACCCAAACCCAAACCTTAACCGTAACCCTCACCTTCACCCTCCACCTAAACCTCAACCTCACCCTCATCCTAACCCTCACCCTCACCCTAAACATCAACCTAACCGTAACCCTCTAAACCAAACCCTAACTCTAACCCTAACCTTCACCCTAACCCTAAACTTACCTCTCACGCTAACCCTCACCCTAACCCTAACCCTAAACTTTCCCTAACGCTAACCCTAACATTAACCCTCACCCTCATACTAAACATCACTCTAACGCTAACCCTCACCCTAACCCTAACCCTAAGCCTCATCCTAACCCTACCCCTCAACTTAACCTTCACCCTCCCCTAATCCTCACCCTAACTCTAACCCTAACCCTTACCTAAACAAAACCCTCACCCACACCCTCAACTTAACCCTCACCATAACCCTTACCTCACCCTAAACCTAACTCTAACCCTCAGCCTAAACCTAACCCTCACCCTAACCCTAAACCTACCCCTCACGCTAACCCTCACCCTCACCCTAACCCTAACCCTAACCCTTAACCTCACTCTCACCTTAACCCTCACATTCACCCTAAACCTCACCCTAACCCTACGCCTACCCCTCTCCCTAACCCTCACATTAACGCTAACCCTAACCCTAACCAGAACCCTAACCCTACCCCTAACTCTCAACCTCACACTAACCCTAAACCTAACCTTCACCCTCACCCTAACCCTAATCCTCACCCACACCCTAACCCTCAAACTCACCTGAAGCCTCTCCCTCACCCGAACCCTCATCCTCACCCTAAATCTCACCCTAAACATCACCCAAACCCTAACCCTCACCCTAACCCTAAACTTAACCCTCATCCTCACCCTAACCCTCACCCTAACCCTTATCCTCACCCTAACCCTAACCCTAACCCTAACCCTAACCCTAACCCTAACCCTAACCCTAACCCTAACCCTAACCCTGACCCTAACCCTAACCCTAACCCTAACCCTAACCCTAACCCTAACCCTGACCCTGACCCTGACCCTGACCCTAACCCTGACCCTGACCCTGACCCTCACCCTGACCCTGACCCTGACCCTCACCCTGACCCTGACCCTGACCCTGACCCTGACCCTGACCCTGACCCTGACCCTGACCCTGACCCTGACCCTGACCCTGACCCTGACCCTAACCCTAACCCTAACCCTGACCCTAACCCTAACCCTAACCCTAACCCTAACCCTAACCCTAACCCTAACCCTAACCGTAACCCTCACTCTGACCCTCACGCTAACACTCACCCTAACCCTAACCCTAAACCTTATCCTCACCTTAACCCTCACCCTAACCCTTACCCTCATCCTTTCCCTAACCCTAACCCTCACCCTCACCCTAACCCTAACCCAAACAATAACCCTAATGATCATCCTAACCCTAACCCTCACACTCACCCAAACCCAAACCTTAACCGTAACCCTCACCTTCACCCTCCACCTAAACCTCAACCTCACCCTCATCCTAACCCTCACCCTCACCCTAAACATCAACCTAACCGTAACCCTCTAAACCAAACCCTAACTCTAACCCTAACCTTCACCCTAACCCTAAACTTACCTCTCACCCTAACCCTCACCCTAACCCTAACCCTAAACTTTCCCTAACGCTAACCCTAACATTAACCCTCACCCTCATACTAAACATCACTCTAGGGAGAGTTCTCAAGATGGCGACGGGGCAGTAGGGAAACGCCACAGCTCTCTCCAACCAAAAAGAGAGTTCGAGTTCCAACCTTTAATCTCCCCAAGAGACCGACAACAACAAAAAGAGGAACACTCAGAGAAAAACCAGAGGTGGAAAATAACAAAAAAAGAAAGAGAGGAAAAGAAGAATTTCAGAACAGAGAAGAGCGAAGACCTCTCCCCCAACCTTTACTGGCCGCGCGGCAGTGCGCCAAGCCGCCGGCCAGCCGGCCCGGCGGGGGCTGCCGGAGCCACAGAGACACAGGGGGCTGCTTGCAGATCACCAGGTACCGGATTGCAGAACAGCGGATCGCCAGGAACAGAGAAACCTACCAGCCGGGAGTCTCCAGGAGGATCCCACCCCACCCATCACTCTCCACCGGAGCGGAGAGGCTCCATCCCGCCAAAGCCGCCCGGCACCAGCAGCGCCACAAAGGGACCTGTCCCGATCGCAACGACCCGGCGGGGGGCCGCCCAACCCAGCCCGCAACCACCCCAACTGAACTCGGACTGCAACAACAACTGACGGACTGCAACAACAACTGACGACCTACAGGGTGAGTACCCATCAGGGGACAGGGAATCCATCAAGGGAGACCAGAGCTGGAGGGAATCCCCAGACCCTGACCTAGACTCCCTACTCCAACACCCGGACCACAGGACCCACTAAAACTGGGAACTGTTCGAGAGCCCCACCAGCCGGTGGAGCACACTCTGCTGGCCAGGCCAGAGCAAGAGCGCCCCGGGAAGGGAGCTTAAATGCTCAAGCCAGGAACAGTGCCCCTGGGTCAAGACTACCAACAGTAGAAGAAATTTGAACTGTGTCCTCCAGGCTGCATAACCAAGGTGGTATACACATTAGCACAGGCCTAACGAGCGCGCTCCAGGCTGGGGCCGGAACCAGGCCAGGGGACCGGCGCCTGAACAAAGCAAAAAGGGTCAGAAGTGGGGCTGTGGCTCAAATGGTAGGGTGCCAGCCCTGAGCTGAAGAGCTGAGGGACAGCACCCAAACCTAGAGTTCAAGCCCACAACCAGCCCAAAACAAACAAAAACACATCAGGAGCCCATAGCAGACTCCAGTATTTGGGAGAGTGCATCCAGAGCATCTGATCTTCCCAAGAGCACCCGCAGGAGCAAACACAAGCAGTCTAGGCTGCTCAACCCTTCCAAAGGCGGGAATTGCTACAGCAGAGAGCTGAGAATCCTAAGTGAATAGCAGCTGGAAATAGGCTCCCAACAGAATCCAGATCAGACACAGACTCTCTCTACCAATAGAGAATCAGCAACCAAGCAAAGACAGACACACCAAAACAAGATTGAAGAGCAGTCTCCTGAACCCCCATGCGAAAATCACAGAGAAAAATCACAAGGTTTACCACTACCCAGGACAGCAAGCTCACCTCAAAAGCCAGCAGCCACGCAGGGGAGAGCCCCAGTGGGAGCAAAGCAGGAATGGAAGACAAAAACTACATCCAAGGGTTGCTGGAGGCAATGACTCAAGAAATAAAGCGAGAAATGGATCAGAAATTGAAAGAGCACAAGGATGAACTATCAAAAGATATACAGGATATCAAACAAAAATTGGATGCAAAAATAGAAGCTGCACAAACCTCAGTAAGAAGTGAGATAAACGCCAAATTAGAGGTAATGCATACTGATATCACCTCATTGAGAGGTGAGATCAGTACTCTGAGAACCAACATTGAATCCATAAAGGGATCCATTTCCATCATGCAAACCACAATAGAAGCCACGGTCAACAGAGTGAATGAAATGGAAGGTAGAGTGTCAGATACAGAAGACAGAATACACCAACTGGACCAAAAAGTGACAGATATGGAAAAATCACTCAAATTAAACCAAAGGGAAATGCAAGAGCAAGCAGATAATGCTAAAAAATTTAACCTTCGCATAATCGGAGTGGACGAAGGTGAGGAATTCCAGAGCAAGGGAATGCAACACCTATTTAACAAGATAGTCAATGAAAATTTTCCCCACCTCAAAAACGACCATCTTAACTACATCACAAAAGCTTATCGAACACCCAACAAGCAAGATCCCAGGAGAAACACTTCTAGGCACATAATAGTAACAATGATGGATCTGAATAATAAGGAAACAATCCTGCATGCAGCAAAAATGAAGAAGGAGCTATACTACAACGGGAAAAAAATTAGAATCACTGCAGATCTCTCCACACAAACAATGAATGCAAGAAAAGCCTGGGAAAGCACCATACGAGCCCTGAGAGCCAATAACTGCCAACCCAGACTGATATACCCGGCAAAGCTAGCATTCACATTCGATGGAGAACTGAAAACTTTTAATAGCAAAGAAAAACTAAATGAATACATAAACATTAAGCCAGCATTACAAAGAATTCTAAGAGGGGGGACACAACCTGAAGAAAGCAACCAGGAACTGGGACCTGCCCCAAACAGGCATTACTCAAAGTCTAACTGAGCAAGCACAGGAGGAAAGGAAAGAAGAAAAACTTAGGAAAACGGAATGGCAGGGACAACAATGCATCTCTCTATACTTTCTCTTAATATAAATGGGCTGAATTCGCCAATTAAAAGAAAACGAACTGAGGACTGGATCAGAAAACAAGACCCATCCATCTGTTGCCTTCAGGAGACCCACCTCTCAGCCAAACATACAAACAAACTCAGAGTGAAGGGGTGGAAAAGGATCTACCAATCAAATTCCCCCAATAAGAAAGCAGGTGTAGCTATCCTGATATCTGACAAAATAAACTTTTCATTAAAATCAGTACAGAAAGACAAGGACGGACATTACATATTAATAAAGGGAACAATCCAAGAGGAGGATATAACCATCATCAACTTATATGCCCCAAATATCGGTGCACCCAGATATGTTAAACAAATGCTCTCAAACTTACAGAATAAAATAGATCCCAATACGATAATACTAGGAGACTTTAACACGCCACTCTCACCAAAGGACAGGTCTACCAACCAGAGGATTGGCAAAGAAGCTACCGAATTAAGTGAGGCCATACTTCAAGCGGAATTAACTGACATCTACCGAGTATTTCACCCTAAAACAACACAGTACACATTCTTCTCAGCAGCTCATGGAACTTTCTCCAAAATAGACCATATCATAGTTCATTCAAGGAACTTAAGCAAATACAAAGGGATCGACATAATCCCCTGTATCCTATCTGACCACAGTGGAATCAAGCTAGCTCTCAATAACAAAGCATACTGCAGAAATTTCTCTAATACATGGAAATTGAACAGCACACTCCTTAACAAGGCCTGGGTAACAGAAGAGATCAGAGAAGAAATAAAGCATTTCCTAGAACTCAATGAAAATGAAAACACCTCACAAAGAAACTTGTGGGACACAGCAAAAGCAGTCCTGAGGGGCAAATTTATTGCCCTCAGTGCCCACATCAAGAGAATGGAGACAGACCAAGTAAATAATCTCATGTTGCAACTAAAACAGCTAGAAAAACAAGAAAAAATGGGACCTAAAGCTACTAGACGAAGCCAGATAACCAAATTGAGAGCAGAGATTAACCAATTAGAAAATCAGAAAACCATAACCAAAATAAACCAAACAAAAAGCTGGTTCTTTGAAAAAATAAACAAAATTGATGGCCCGTTGGCAAGATTAATTAAAAAAAGAAGAGAGGAAACCCATATTAATAGGATTAGGGATGCCACGGGAAACATCACAACACGTACCCAAGATATCCAAACAATTCTAACAGACTACTTTCAAAAGCTATACTCTCTAAAGGAAGAAAATCTGGCGGAAATGGATGCATTTTTAGAGAAATACAAGTTACCCAAACTGAGCAAAGAAGAAGTTAACCAATTAAATAAGCCAATATCCTATAATGAGATACAGGAAGCTATCAAAAGTCTTCCAACAAAAAAAAGCCCAGGACCAGATGGATTCACAGCAGAATTCTATAAGACCTTTAAAGAAGAACTAATACCCATACTCCTCAAGCTCTTCAGAGAAACAGAGAAGGAGGGAGCTATCCCAAACTCATTCTACGAAGCCAATATCACACTCATCCCCAAACCAGGCAAAGACCCAACCAAAAAGGAGAATTATAGGCCAATCTCCTTGATGAACACAGATGCAAAGATCCTTAACAAGATTCTAGCTAACAGAATCCAGAAACACATAAAAAAAATAATACACTATGATCAGGTAGGCTTCATCCCAGAGACACAGGGATGGTTTAACATACGTAAGTCAATAAATGTAATCCAGCATATCAACAGAGCCAAGGTCAAGAATCACATGATTATCGCCACAGATGCAGAAAAGGCCTTTGATAAAATTCAACATTCATTCATGCTAAAAGCTCTGGAGAAAATAGGAATAGAAGGAACATTTCTAAAAACAATAAAAGCCATTTATGACAGACCAATAGCCAATATTATACTTAATGGGGAAAAGCTACAACCAATCCTCCTAAAAACAGGAACAAGGCAAGGATGTCCACTGTCTCCACTCCTCTTCAACATAGTCCTAGAACCCTTAGCCAGGGCAATAAGGCAAGAAAAAGACATTAAAGGGATCCGCATAGGGAAAGAAGAAGTGAAACTATCCCTTTTTGCAGACGACATGATACTATACCTCCACGATCCCAAAAACTCCATCCCCAAACTTTTAGAAATCATAAGTCACTTCGGCAAAATAGCAGGATACAAAATAAACCCACAAAAATCAGTTGCCTTCCTATACACTGATAACGCACAGGAAGAGAGGGAAATAAAGGGAGCAACCCCATTCACAATAACCTCCCAAAAAATAAAATATTTAGGAATTAACCTAACCAAAGATGTAAAAGAACTATTTAATGAGAACTATAAAAAGTTAAAGAAAGAAATTGCAGAAGACACTAGGAAATGGAAAGACCTCCCATGCTCCTGGATAGGCCGACTTAATATAGTAAAGATGGTGATACTTCCAAAATTAATATACAAATTCAATGCAATTCCTATTAAAATCCCAATGACGTACATCACTGAAATACAGAAAACAGTCCAAAAATTTATATGGAACAACAAAAGACCTAGAATAGCCAAAACAATTCTAGGGGATAAAGACAATATGGGAGGGCTATCCATGCCGAACTTCAAACTCTACTACAGAGCTATAATCACAAAGACAGCATGGTACTGGCACAAAAACAGACCCGAAGACCAATGGAACAGAATAGAAGATCCAGATATAAATCCACAGGCCTACAGCCAGCTGATATTCGACAAAGGAGCCAAAGACATACAATGGAAGAAACACAGCCTCTTCAACCGCTGGTGCTGGGAAAACTGGGCAGCCACATGCAGAAAACTAAAAGTGGACCCCAGCCTATCACCATGCACCAACATCAACTCAAAATGGATTAAAGACCTTAACATTAAACCTGAATCTCTGAAACTACTGCAGGACAGAGTAGGAGAGACACTTGAACTAATAGGCACAGGAAGGAACTTCCTGAACAGAGTCCCAGGGTCACAACAAGTTGGAGAGAGACTCGACAAATGGGACTACCTTAAAATAAAAAGCTTCTGCACAGCTAAATCTATCGCAACTAAGCTAGAAAGACAACCAACTAATTGGGAAAAAATATTTACCAGCAATATATCAGACAAGGGGTTAACATCCTGTATATACAGGGAACTCAAGAAACTAATCCCTCCCAAACCTAACAAACCAATTACTAAATGGGCAAGGGAACTAAAGAGGGACTTCTCAAATGAAGAAATAAAAATGGCAAAGAAACACATGAGGAAATGTTCATCATCCCTGGTGGTGAAGGAAATGCAAATAAAGACAACCCTGAGATACCACCTTACCCCAGTCAGAATGTCCCACATCCACAAATCAGCCAACGACAAATGCTGGAGGGGATGTGGAGAAAGAGGAACCCTATTACACTGCTGGTGGGAATGTACACTTATACAACCACTTTGGAAAGCAGTCTGGAGGGTCCTTAGAAAGCTAAAGATTGACCTCCCTTACGACCCAGTCATACCACTTCTAGGCATCTACCCTGAACAACAGGAACCAATATACAAGGACACGTGCACCTCCATGTTTATTGCAGCACTGTTCGCAATAGCTAGGATATGGAAACAACCTAGGTGCCCCACCACAGATGAATGGATCCAAAAATTGTGGTATCTATACACAATGGAATATTATGCAGCCATTAGAAATGACAAAATAATGGCATTTGCAGGGAAATGGATGGAGCTAGAAGGAATCATGTTGAGCGAGGTAAGCCAAGAACGAAGAGACAAACGGTACATGGTCTCCCTCATAAGTGGATGCTAAATCCAAAAGGTTAGTGATACGACAAAACTAACAGGACTTAAGAAACAAAGAACTCCCGCTCATCTGGTTGAACCACTACTAAATATCCTCATGCTGCTGATCACAAATATGGTATATAACATGTGAACACTGTTATATATTACAGACTGTGGTAGACAATTTGCTCCAGGGAAGTTAGAATGAACTTGTGACTTTGAAATTATGTAATCATTTAATCACAATCAAAAAAAA
>NW_024871480.1:37500-42500 GCF_019054845.1 Dipodomys spectabilis
AACCCTAACCCTAACCAGAACCCTAACCCTACCCCTAACTCTCAACCTCACACTAACCCTAAACCTAACCTTCACCCTCACCCTAACCCTAATCCTCACCCACACCCTAACCCTCAAACTCACCTGAAGCCTCTCCCTAACCCGAACCCTCATCCTCACCCTAAATCTCACCCTAAACATCACCCAAACCCTAACCCTCACCCTAACCCTAAACTTAACCCTCATCCTCACCCTAACCCTCACCCTAACCCTTATCCTCACCCTAACCCTAACCCTAACCCTAACCCTAACCCTAACCCTAACCCTAACCCTAACCCTGACCCTAACCCTAACCCTAACCCTAACCCTAACCCTAACCCTAACCCTGACCCTGACCCTAACCCGGACCCTGACCCTGACCCTAACCCTGACCCTGACCCTGACCCTGACCCTGACCCTGACCCTGACCCTGACCCTGACCCTGACCCTGACCCTGACCCTGACCCTGACCCTAACCCTAACCCTAACCCTGACCCTAACCCTAACCGTAACCCTAACCCTAACCCTAACCCTAACCCTAACCCTAACCCTAACCGTAACCCTCACTCTGACCCTCACGCTAACACTCACCCTAACCCTAACCCTAAACCTTATCCTCACCTTAACCCTCACCCTAACCCTTACCCTCATCCTTTCCCTAACCCTAACCCTCACCCTCACCCTAACCCTAACCCAAACAATAACCCTAATGATTATCCTAACCCTAACCCTCACACTCACCCAAACCCAAACCTTAACCGTAACCCTCACCTTCACCCTCAACCTAAACCTCAACCTCACCCTCATCCTAACCCTCACCCTCACCCTAAACATCAACCTAACCGTAACCCTCTAAACCAAACCCTAACTCTAACCCTAACCTTCACCCTAACCCTAAACTTACCTCTCACGCTAACCCTCACCCTAACCCTAACCCTAAACTTTCCCTAACGCTAACCCTAACATTAACCCTCACCCTCATACTAAACATCACTCTAACGCTAACCCTCACCCTAACCCTAACCCTAAGCCTCATCCTAACCCTACCCCTCAACTTAACCTTCACCCTCCCCTAATCCTCACCCTAACCCTAACCCTAACCCTTAACCTCACTCTCACCTTAACCCTCACATTCACCCTAAACCTCACCCTAACCCTACGCCTACCCCTCTCCCTAACCCTCACATTAACGCTAACCCTAACCCTAACCCCAACCCTAACCCTACCCCTAACTCTCAACCTCACACTAACCCTAAACCTAACCTTCACCCTCATCCTAACCCTAATCCTCACCCACACCCTAACCCTCAAACTCACCTGAAGCCTCTCCCTCACCCGAACCCTCATCCTCACCCTAAATCTCACCCTAAACATCACCCAAACCCTAACCCTCACCCTAACCCTAAACTTAACCCTCATCCTCACCCTAACCCTCACCCTAACCCTTATCCTCACCCTAACCCTAACCCTAACCCTAACCCTAACCCTAACCCTAACCCTAACCCTAACCCTAACCCTAACCCTAACCCTAACCCTGACCCTAACCCTAACCCTAACCCTAACCCTGACCCTAACCCTGACCCTGACCCTGACCCTGACCCTGACCCTGACCCTGACCCTGACCCTGACCCTGACCCTGAACCTAACCCTAACCCTAACCCTAACCCTGACCCTAACCCTAACCCTAACCCTAACCCTAACCCTAACCCTAACCCTAACCCTGACCCTAAGCCTAACCCTAACCCTAACCCTAACCCTAACCGTAACCCTCACTCTGACCCTCACGCTAACACTCACCCTAACCCTAACCCTAAACCTTATCCTCACCTTAACCCTCACCCTAACCCTTACCCTCATCCTTTCCCTAACCCTAACCCTCACCCTCACCCTAACCCTAACCCAAACAATAACCCTAATGATCATCCTAACCCTAACCCTCACACTCACCCAAACCCAAACCTTAACCGTAACCCTCACCTTCACCCTCCACCTAAACCTCAGCCTCACCCTCATCCTAACCCTCACCCTCACCCTAAACATCAACCTAACCGTAACCCTCTAAACCAAACCCTAACTCTAACCCTAACCTTCACCCTAACCCTAAACTTACCTCTCACCCTAACCCTCACCCTAACCCTAACCCTAAACTTTCCCTAACGCTAACCCTAACATTAACCCTCACCCTCATACTAAACATCACTCTAACGCTAACCCTCACCCTAACCCTAACCCTAAGCCTCATCCTAACCCTACCCCTCAACTTAACCTTCACCCTCCCCTAATCCTCACCCTAACTCTAACCCTAACCCTTACCTAAACAAAACCCTCACCCACACCCTCAACTTAACCCTCACCATAACCCTTACCTCACCCTAAACCTAACTCTAACCCTCAGCCTAAACCTAACCCTCACCCTAACCCTAAACCTACCCCTCACGCTAACCCTCATCCGAACCCTCACCCTAAACCTAACCCTCACCCTAAACCTAACCCTAACCCTCAACCTCACTGTAACACTCACCGTCACCCTAACACTCAACCTAACCCAAACCCTCACCCACACCCTAACCATCACACTCACCCGAACCCTAAACCTTACCCTAACCCTAAACCTCACCCTAAACATCACCCTAACCCTAACCTTCACCCTCACCCTCACCCTCACAATAAACATCAACTTAACCCTACATCTCAGCCTAACCCTAACCCTCTACCTGACCCTAAACCTCACCCTGACCCTCACCCTAACCCTAACCCTAACCCTAACCCTCACCGTAAACCTTACCCTTAACCTAACCCTCAACCTA
Organism: Dipodomys spectabilis; assembly: GCF_019054845.1. Taxonomy (NCBI): domain Eukaryota; kingdom Metazoa; phylum Chordata; class Mammalia; order Rodentia; family Heteromyidae; genus Dipodomys; species Dipodomys spectabilis. Next base: position 40,326 of record NW_024871480.1, read on the forward strand.
AACCTAACCCTCACCCTAAACCTAACCCTCACACTAACCTTAACCCTAACCCTCACCCTCACCCTCTCAATACCCCTAACCCTAACCCTAATCTTAACACTGACCCTCACCCTCACCCTAACCCTAACCCTAACCCTTAACCTCACTCTCACCTTAACCCTCACATTCACCCTAAACCTCACCCTAACCCTACGCCTACCCCTCTCCCTAACCCTCACATTAACGCTAACCCTAACCCTAACCCCAACCCTAACCCTACCCCTAACTCTCAACCTCACACTAACCCTAAACCTAACCTTCACCCTCATCCTAACCCTAATCCTCACCCACACCCTAACCCTCAAACTCACCTGAAGCCTCTCCCTCACCCGAACCCTCATCCTCACCCTAAATCTCACCCTAAACATCACCCAAACCCTAACCCTCACCCTAACCCTAAACTTAACCCTCATCCTCACCCTAACCCTCACCCTAACCCTTACCCTAACCCTAACCCTAACCCTAACCCTAACCCTAACCCTAACCCTAACCCTAACCCTAACCCTAACCCTAACCCTGACCCTAACCCACGACCCTAACCCTAACCCTAACCCTAACCCTAACCCTGACCCTAACCCTGACCCTGACCCTGACCCTGACCCTGACCCTGACCCTGACCCTGACCCTGACCCTGACCCTGACCCTGAACCTAACCCTAACCCTAACCCTAACCCTGACCCTAACCCTAACCCTAACCCTAACCCTAACCCTAACCCTAACCCTAACCCTGACCCTAAGCCTAACCCTAACCCTAACCCTAACCCTAACCGTAACCCTCACTCTGACCCTCACGCTAACACTCACCCTAACCCTAACCCTAAACCTTATCCTCACCTTAACCCTCACCCTAACCCTTACCCTCATCCTTTCCCTAACCCTAACCCTCACCCTCACCCTAACCCTAACCCAAACAATAACCCTAATGATCATCCTAACCCTAACCCTCACACTCACCCAAACCCAAACCTTAACCGTAACCCTCACCTTCACCCTCAACCTAAACCTCAACCTCACCCTCATCCTAACCCTCACCCTCACCCTAAACATCAACCTAACCGTAACCCTCTAAACCAAACCCTAACTCTAACCCTAACCTTCACCCTAACCCTAAACTTACCTCTCACCCTAACCCTCACCCTAACCCTAACCCTAAACTTTCCCTAACGCTAACCCTAACATTAACCCTCACCCTCATACTAAACATCACTCTAACGCTAACCCTCACCCTAACCCTAACCCTAAGCCTCATCCTAACCCTACCCCTCAACTTAACCTTCACCCTCCCCTAATCCTCACCCTAACTCTAACCCTAACCCTTACCTAAACAAAACCCTCACCCACACCCTCAACTTAACCCTCACCATAACCCTTACCTCACCCTAAACCTAACTCTAACCCTCAGCCTAAACCTAACCCTCACCCTAACCCTAAACCTACCCCTCACGCTAACCCTCATCCGAACCCTCACCCTAAACCTAACCCTCACCCTAAACCTAACCCTAACCCTCAACCTCACTGTAACACTCACCGTCACCCTAACACTCAACCTAACCCAAACCCTCACCCACACCCTAACCATCACACTCACCCGAACCCTAAACCTTACCCTAACCCTAAACCTCACCCTAAACATCACCCTAACCCTAACCTTCACCCTCACCCTCACCCTCACAATAAACATCAACTTAACCCTACATCTCAGCCTAACCCTAACCCTCTACCTGACCCTAAACCTCACCCTGACCCTCACCCTAACCCTAACCCTAACCCTAACCCTCACCGTAAACCTTACCCTTAACCTAACCCTCAACCTAAACCTAACCCTCACCCTAAACCTAACCCTCACACTAACCTTAACCCTAACCCTCACCCTCACCCTCTCAATACCCCTAACCCTAACCCTAATCTTAACACTGACCCTCACCCTCACCCTAACCCTAACCCTAACCCTTAACCTCACTCTCACCTTAACCCTCACATTCACCCTAAACCTCACCCTAACCCTACGCCTACCCCTCTCCCTAACCCTCACATTAACGCTAACCCTAACCCTAACCCCAACCCTAACCCTACCCCTAACTCTCAACCTCACACTAACCCTAAACCTAACCTTCACCCTCATCCTAACCCTAATCC
>NW_024871480.1:47500-52500 GCF_019054845.1 Dipodomys spectabilis
AATGCTCAAGCCAGGAACAGTGCCCCTGGGTCAAGACTACCAACAGTAGAAGAAATTTGAACTGTGTCCTCCAGGCTGCATAACCAAGGTGGTATACACATTAGCACAGGCCTAACGAGCGCGCTCCAGGCTGGGGCCGGAACCAGGCCAGGGGACCGGCGCCTGAACAAAGCAAAAAGGGTCAGAAGTGGGGCTGTGGCTCAAATGGTAGGGTGCCAGCCCTGAGCTGAAGAGCTGAGGGACAGCACCCAAACCTAGAGTTCAAGCCCACAACCAGCCCAAAACAAACAAAAACACATCAGGAGCCCATAGCAGACTCCAGTATTTGGGAGAGTGCATCCAGAGCATCTGATCTTCCCAAGAGCACCCGCAGGAGCAAACACAAGCAGTCTAGGCTGCTCAACCCTTCCAAAGGCGGGAATTGCTACAGCAGAGAGCTGAGAATCCTAAGTGAATAGCAGCTGGAAATAGGCTCCCAACAGAATCCAGATCAGACACAGACTCTCTCTACCAATAGAGAATCAGCAACCAAGCAAAGACAGACACACCAAAACAAGATTGAAGAGCAGTCTCCTGAACCCCCATGCGAAAATCACAGAGAAAAATCACAAGGTTTACCACTACCCAGGACAGCAAGCTCACCTCAAAAGCCAGCAGCCACGCAGGGGAGAGCCCCAGTGGGAGCAAAGCAGGAATGGAAGACAAAAACTACATCCAAGGGTTGCTGGAGGCAATGACTCAAGAAATAAAGCGAGAAATGGATCAGAAATTGAAAGAGCACAAGGATGAACTATCAAAAGATATACAGGATATCAAACAAAAATTGGATGCAAAAATAGAAGCTGCACAAACCTCAGTAAGAAGTGAGATAAACGCCAAATTAGAGGTAATGCATACTGATATCACCTCATTGAGAGGTGAGATCAGTACTCTGAGAACCAACATTGAATCCATAAAGGGATCCATTTCCATCATGCAAACCACAATAGAAGCCACGGTCAACAGAGTGAATGAAATGGAAGGTAGAGTGTCAGATACAGAAGACAGAATACACCAACTGGACCAAAAAGTGACAGATATGGAAAAATCACTCAAATTAAACCAAAGGGAAATGCAAGAGCAAGCAGATAATGCTAAAAAATTTAACCTTCGCATAATCGGAGTGGACGAAGGTGAGGAATTCCAGAGCAAGGGAATGCAACACCTATTTAACAAGATAGTCAATGAAAATTTTCCCCACCTCAAAAACGACCATCTTAACTACATCACAAAAGCTTATCGAACACCCAACAAGCAAGATCCCAGGAGAAACACTTCTAGGCACATAATAGTAACAATGATGGATCTGAATAATAAGGAAACAATCCTGCATGCAGCAAAAATGAAGAAGGAGCTATACTACAACGGGAAAAAAATTAGAATCACTGCAGATCTCTCCACACAAACAATGAATGCAAGAAAAGCCTGGGAAAGCACCATACGAGCCCTGAGAGCCAATAACTGCCAACCCAGACTGATATACCCGGCAAAGCTAGCATTCACATTCGATGGAGAACTGAAAACTTTTAATAGCAAAGAAAAACTAAATGAATACATAAACATTAAGCCAGCATTACAAAGAATTCTAAGAGGGGGGACACAACCTGAAGAAAGCAACCAGGAACTGGGACCTGCCCCAAACAGGCATTACTCAAAGTCTAACTGAGCAAGCACAGGAGGAAAGGAAAGAAGAAAAACTTAGGAAAACGGAATGGCAGGGACAACAATGCATCTCTCTATACTTTCTCTTAATATAAATGGGCTGAATTCGCCAATTAAAAGAAAACGAACTGAGGACTGGATCAGAAAACAAGACCCATCCATCTGTTGCCTTCAGGAGACCCACCTCTCAGCCAAACATACAAACAAACTCAGAGTGAAGGGGTGGAAAAGGATCTACCAATCAAATTCCCCCAATAAGAAAGCAGGTGTAGCTATCCTGATATCTGACAAAATAAACTTTTCATTAAAATCAGTACAGAAAGACAAGGACGGACATTACATATTAATAAAGGGAACAATCCAAGAGGAGGATATAACCATCATCAACTTATATGCCCCAAATATCGGTGCACCCAGATATGTTAAACAAATGCTCTCAAACTTACAGAATAAAATAGATCCCAATACGATAATACTAGGAGACTTTAACACGCCACTCTCACCAAAGGACAGGTCTACCAACCAGAGGATTGGCAAAGAAGCTACCGAATTAAGTGAGGCCATACTTCAAGCGGAATTAACTGACATCTACCGAGTATTTCACCCTAAAACAACACAGTACACATTCTTCTCAGCAGCTCATGGAACTTTCTCCAAAATAGACCATATCATAGTTCATTCAAGGAACTTAAGCAAATACAAAGGGATCGACATAATCCCCTGTATCCTATCTGACCACAGTGGAATCAAGCTAGCTCTCAATAACAAAGCATACTGCAGAAATTTCTCTAATACATGGAAATTGAACAGCACACTCCTTAACAAGGCCTGGGTAACAGAAGAGATCAGAGAAGAAATAAAGCATTTCCTAGAACTCAATGAAAATGAAAACACCTCACAAAGAAACTTGTGGGACACAGCAAAAGCAGTCCTGAGGGGCAAATTTATTGCCCTCAGTGCCCACATCAAGAGAATGGAGACAGACCAAGTAAATAATCTCATGTTGCAACTAAAACAGCTAGAAAAACAAGAAAAAATGGGACCTAAAGCTACTAGACGAAGCCAGATAACCAAATTGAGAGCAGAGATTAACCAATTAGAAAATCAGAAAACCATAACCAAAATAAACCAAACAAAAAGCTGGTTCTTTGAAAAAATAAACAAAATTGATGGCCCGTTGGCAAGATTAATTAAAAAAAGAAGAGAGGAAACCCATATTAATAGGATTAGGGATGCCACGGGAAACATCACAACACGTACCCAAGATATCCAAACAATTCTAACAGACTACTTTCAAAAGCTATACTCTCTAAAGGAAGAAAATCTGGCGGAAATGGATGCATTTTTAGAGAAATACAAGTTACCCAAACTGAGCAAAGAAGAAGTTAACCAATTAAATAAGCCAATATCCTATAATGAGATACAGGAAGCTATCAAAAGTCTTCCAACAAAAAAAAGCCCAGGACCAGATGGATTCACAGCAGAATTCTATAAGACCTTTAAAGAAGAACTAATACCCATACTCCTCAAGCTCTTCAGAGAAACAGAGAAGGAGGGAGCTATCCCAAACTCATTCTACGAAGCCAATATCACACTCATCCCCAAACCAGGCAAAGACCCAACCAAAAAGGAGAATTATAGGCCAATCTCCTTGATGAACACAGATGCAAAGATCCTTAACAAGATTCTAGCTAACAGAATCCAGAAACACATAAAAAAAATAATACACTATGATCAGGTAGGCTTCATCCCAGAGACACAGGGATGGTTTAACATACGTAAGTCAATAAATGTAATCCAGCATATCAACAGAGCCAAGGTCAAGAATCACATGATTATCGCCACAGATGCAGAAAAGGCCTTTGATAAAATTCAACATTCATTCATGCTAAAAGCTCTGGAGAAAATAGGAATAGAAGGAACATTTCTAAAAACAATAAAAGCCATTTATGACAGACCAATAGCCAATATTATACTTAATGGGGAAAAGCTACAACCAATCCTCCTAAAAACAGGAACAAGGCAAGGATGTCCACTGTCTCCACTCCTCTTCAACATAGTCCTAGAACCCTTAGCCAGGGCAATAAGGCAAGAAAAAGACATTAAAGGGATCCGCATAGGGAAAGAAGAAGTGAAACTATCCCTTTTTGCAGACGACATGATACTATACCTCCACGATCCCAAAAACTCCATCCCCAAACTTTTAGAAATCATAAGTCACTTCGGCAAAATAGCAGGATACAAAATAAACCCACAAAAATCAGTTGCCTTCCTATACACTGATAACGCACAGGAAGAGAGGGAAATAAAGGGAGCAACCCCATTCACAATAACCTCCCAAAAAATAAAATATTTAGGAATTAACCTAACCAAAGATGTAAAAGAACTATTTAATGAGAACTATAAAAAGTTAAAGAAAGAAATTGCAGAAGACACTAGGAAATGGAAAGACCTCCCATGCTCCTGGATAGGCCGACTTAATATAGTAAAGATGGTGATACTTCCAAAATTAATATACAAATTCAATGCAATTCCTATTAAAATCCCAATGACGTACATCACTGAAATACAGAAAACAGTCCAAAAATTTATATGGAACAACAAAAGACCTAGAATAGCCAAAACAATTCTAGGGGATAAAGACAATATGGGAGGGCTATCCATGCCGAACTTCAAACTCTACTACAGAGCTATAATCACAAAGACAGCATGGTACTGGCACAAAAACAGACCCGAAGACCAATGGAACAGAATAGAAGATCCAGATATAAATCCACAGGCCTACAGCCAGCTGATATTCGACAAAGGAGCCAAAGACATACAATGGAAGAAACACAGCCTCTTCAACCGCTGGTGCTGGGAAAACTGGGCAGCCACATGCAGAAAACTAAAAGTGGACCCCAGCCTATCACCATGCACCAACATCAACTCAAAATGGATTAAAGACCTTAACATTAAACCTGAATCTCTGAAACTACTGCAGGACAGAGTAGGAGAGACACTTGAACTAATAGGCACAGGAAGGAACTTCCTGAACAGAGTCCCAGGGTCACAACAAGTTGGAGAGAGACTCGACAAATGGGACTACCTTAAAATAAAAAGCTTCTGCACAGCTAAATCTATCGCAACTAAGCTAGAAAGACAACCAACTAATTGGGAAAAAATATTTACCAGCAATATATCAGACAAGGGGTTAACATCCTGTATATACAGGGAACTCAAGAAACTAATCCCTCCCAAACCTAACAAACCAATTACTAAATGGGCAAGGGAACTAAAGAGGGACTTCTCAAATGAAG
>NW_024871480.1:62500-110837 GCF_019054845.1 Dipodomys spectabilis
CCTAACCCTGACCCTAACCCTAACCCTAACCCTAACCCTAACCCTAACCCTAACCCTAACCCTGACCCTAAGCCTAACCCTAACCCTAACCCTAACCCTAACCGTAACCCTCACTCTGACCCTCACGCTAACACTCACCCTAACCCTAACCCTAAACCTTATCCTCACCTTAACCCTCACCCTAACCCTTACCCTCATCCTTTCCCTAACCCTAACCCTCACCCTCACCCTAACCCTAACCCAAACAATAACCCTAATGATCATCCTAACCCTAACCCTCACACTCACCCAAACCCAAACCTTAACCGTAACCCTCACCTTCACCCTCCACCTAAACCTCAGCCTCACCCTCATCCTAACCCTCACCCTCACCCTAAACATCAACCTAACCGTAACCCTCTAAACCAAACCCTAACTCTAACCCTAACCTTCACCCTAACCCTAAACTTACCTCTCACCCTAACCCTCACCCTAACCCTAACCCTAAACTTTCCCTAACGCTAACCCTAACATTAACCCTCACCCTCATACTAAACATCACTCTAACGCTAACCCTCACCCTAACCCTAACCCTAAGCCTCATCCTAACCCTACCCCTCAACTTAACCTTCACCCTCCCCTAATCCTCACCCTAACTCTAACCCTAACCCTTACCTAAACAAAACCCTCACCCACACCCTCAACTTAACCCTCACCATAACCCTTACCTCACCCTAAACCTAACTCTAACCCTCAGCCTAAACCTAACCCTCACCCTAACCCTAAACCTACCCCTCACGCTAACCCTCATCCGAACCCTCACCCTAAACCTAACCCTCACCCTAAACCTAACCCTAACCCTCAACCTCACTGTAACACTCACCGTCACCCTAACACTCAACCTAACCCAAACCCTCACCCACACCCTAACCATCACACTCACCCGAACCCTAAACCTTACCCTAACCCTAAACCTCACCCTAAACATCACCCTAACCCTAACCTTCACCCTCACCCTCACCCTCACAATAAACATCAACTTAACCCTACATCTCAGCCTAACCCTAACCCTCTACCTGACCCTAAACCTCACCCTGACCCTCACCCTAACCCTAACCCTAACCCTAACCCTCACCGTAAACCTTACCCTTAACCTAACCCTCAACCTAAACCTAACCCTCACCCTAAACCTAACCCTCACACTAACCTTAACCCTAACCCTCACCCTCACCCTCTCAATACCCCTAACCCTAACCCTAATCTTAACACTGACCCTCACCCTCACCCTAACCCTAACCCTAACCCTTAACCTCACTCTCACCTTAACCCTCACATTCACCCTAAACCTCACCCTAACCCTACGCCTACCCCTCTCCCTAACCCTCACATTAACGCTAACCCTAACCCTAACCCCAACCCTAACCCTACCCCTAACTCTCAACCTCACACTAACCCTAAACCTAACCTTCACCCTCATCCTAACCCTAATCCTCACCCACACCCTAACCCTCAAACTCACCTGAAGCCTCTCCCTCACCCGAACCCTCATCCTCACCCTAAATCTCACCCTAAACATCACCCAAACCCTAACCCTCACCCTAACCCTAAACTTAACCCTCATCCTCACCCTAACCCTCACCCTAACCCTTACCCTAACCCTAACCCTAACCCTAACCCTAACCCTAACCCTAACCCTAACCCTAACCCTAACCCTAACCCTAACCCTGACCCTAACCCACGACCCTAACCCTAACCCTAACCCTAACCCTAACCCTGACCCTAACCCTGACCCTGACCCTGACCCTGACCCTGACCCTGACCCTGACCCTGACCCTGACCCTGACCCTGAACCTAACCCTAACCCTAACCCTAACCCTGACCCTAACCCTAACCCTAACCCTAACCCTAACCCTAACCCTAACCCTAACCCTGACCCTAAGCCTAACCCTAACCCTAACCCTAACCCTAACCGTAACCCTCACTCTGACCCTCACGCTAACACTCACCCTAACCCTAACCCTAAACCTTATCCTCACCTTAACCCTCACCCTAACCCTTACCCTCATCCTTTCCCTAACCCTAACCCTCACCCTCACCCTAACCCTAACCCAAACAATAACCCTAATGATCATCCTAACCCTAACCCTCACACTCACCCAAACCCAAACCTTAACCGTAACCCTCACCTTCACCCTCAACCTAAACCTCAACCTCACCCTCATCCTAACCCTCACCCTCACCCTAAACATCAACCTAACCGTAACCCTCTAAACCAAACCCTAACTCTAACCCTAACCTTCACCCTAACCCTAAACTTACCTCTCACCCTAACCCTCACCCTAACCCTAACCCTAAACTTTCCCTAACGCTAACCCTAACATTAACCCTCACCCTCATACTAAACATCACTCTAACGCTAACCCTCACCCTAACCCTAACCCTAAGCCTCATCCTAACCCTACCCCTCAACTTAACCTTCACCCTCCCCTAATCCTCACCCTAACTCTAACCCTAACCCTTACCTAAACAAAACCCTCACCCACACCCTCAACTTAACCCTCACCATAACCCTTACCTCACCCTAAACCTAACTCTAACCCTCAGCCTAAACCTAACCCTCACCCTAACCCTAAACCTACCCCTCACGCTAACCCTCATCCGAACCCTCACCCTAAACCTAACCCTCACCCTAAACCTAACCCTAACCCTCAACCTCACTGTAACACTCACCGTCACCCTAACACTCAACCTAACCCAAACCCTCACCCACACCCTAACCATCACACTCACCCGAACCCTAAACCTTACCCTAACCCTAAACCTCACCCTAAACATCACCCTAACCCTAACCTTCACCCTCACCCTCACCCTCACAATAAACATCAACTTAACCCTACATCTCAGCCTAACCCTAACCCTCTACCTGACCCTAAACCTCACCCTGACCCTCACCCTAACCCTAACCCTAACCCTAACCCTCACCGTAAACCTTACCCTTAACCTAACCCTCAACCTAAACCTAACCCTCACCCTAAACCTAACCCTCACACTAACCTTAACCCTAACCCTCACCCTCACCCTCTCAATACCCCTAACCCTAACCCTAATCTTAACACTGACCCTCACCCTCACCCTAACCCTAACCCTAACCCTTAACCTCACTCTCACCTTAACCCTCACATTCACCCTAAACCTCACCCTAACCCTACGCCTACCCCTCTCCCTAACCCTCACATTAACGCTAACCCTAACCCTAACCCCAACCCTAACCCTACCCCTAACTCTCAACCTCACACTAACCCTAAACCTAACCTTCACCCTCATCCTAACCCTAATCCTCACCCACACCCTAACCCTCAAACTCACCTGAAGCCTCTCCCTCACCCGAACCCTCATCCTCACCCTAAATCTCACCCTAAACATCACCCAAACCCTAACCCTCACCCTAACCCTAAACTTAACCCTCATCCTCACCCTAACCCTCACCCTAACCCTTATCCTCACCCTAACCCTAACCCTAACCCTAACCCTAACCCTAACCCTAACCCTAACCCTAACCCTAACCCTGACCCTAACCCTAACCCTAACCCTAACCCTAACCCTAACCCTAACCCTAACCCTGACCCTGACCCTGACCCTGACCCTGACCCTGACCCTGACCCTGACCCTGACCCTGAACCTAACCCTAACCCTAACCCTAACCCTGACCCTAACCCTAACCCTAACCCTAACCCTAACCCTAACCCTAACCCTAACCCTGACCCTAAGCCTAACCCTAACCCTAACCCTAACCCTAACCGTAACCCTCACTCTGACCCTCACGCTAACACTCACCCTAACCCTAACCCTAAACCTTATCCTCACCTTAACCCTCACCCTAACCCTTACCCTCATCCTTTCCCTAACCCTAACCCTCACCCTCACCCTAACCCTAACCCAAACAATAACCCTAATGATCATCCTAACCCTAACCCTCACACTCACCCAAACCCAAACCTTAACCGTAACCCTCACCTTCACCCTCAACCTAAACCTCAACCTCACCCTCATCCTAACCCTCACCCTCACCCTAAACATCAACCTAACCGTAACCCTCTAAACCAAACCCTAACTCTAACCCTAACCTTCACCCTAACCCTAAACTTACCTCTCACCCTAACCCTCACCCTAACCCTAACCCTAAACTTTCCCTAACGCTAACCCTAACATTAACCCTCACCCTCATACTAAACATCACTCTAACGCTAACCCTCACCCTAACCCTAACCCTAAGCCTCATCCTAACCCTACCCCTCAACTTAACCTTCACCCTCCCCTAATCCTCACCCTAACTCTAACCCTAACCCTTACCTAAACAAAACCCTCACCCACACCCTCAACTTAACCCTCACCATAACCCTTACCTCACCCTAAACCTAACTCTAACCCTCAGCCTAAACCTAACCCTCACCCTAACCCTAAACCTACCCCTCACGCTAACCCTCATCCGAACCCTCACCCTAAACCTAACCCTCACCCTAAACCTAACCCTAACCCTCAACCTCACTGTAACACTCACCGTCACCCTAACACTCAACCTAACCCAAACCCTCACCCACACCCTAACCATCACACTCACCCGAACCCTAAACCTTACCCTAACCCTAAACCTCACCCTAAACATCACCCTAACCCTAACCTTCACCCTCACCCTCACCCTCACAATAAACATCAACTTAACCCTACATCTCAGCCTAACCCTAACCCTCTACCTGACCCTAAACCTCACCCTGACCCTCACCCTAACCCTAACCCTAACCCTAACCCTCACCGTAAACCTTACCCTTAACCTAACCCTCAACCTAAACCTAACCCTCACCCTAAACCTAACCCTCACACTAACCTTAACCCTAACCCTCACCCTCACCCTCTCAATACCCCTAACCCTAACCCTAATCTTAACACTGACCCTCACCCTCACCCTAACCCTAACCCTAACCCTTAACCTCACTCTCACCTTAACCCTCACATTCACCCTAAACCTCACCCTAACCCTACGCCTACCCCTCTCCCTAACCCTCACATTAACGCTAACCCTAACCCTAACCCCAACCCTAACCCTACCCCTAACTCTCAACCTCACACTAACCCTAAACCTAACCTTCACCCTCACCCTAACCCTAATCCTCACCCACACCCTAACCCTCAAACTCACCTGAAGCCTCTCCCTCACCCGAACCCTCATCCTCACCCTAAATCTCACCCTAAACATCACCCAAACCCTAACCCTCACCCTAACCCTAAACTTAACCCTCATCCTCACCCTAACCCTCACCCTAACCCTTATCCTCACCCTAACCCTAACCCTAACCCTAACCCTAACCCTAACCCTAACCTTAACCATAACCTTCACCCTCACCCTCACCCTAAAACTAAACCTAACCCTAACCCTCACCCTCACCCTCTCCCTCACGCTCACCCTAACCTTCACCCTCACCCTAAATATCACCCTAACCCTAACCCTCACCCTAATCCTACACCTCAACCTAATCCTCACCCTCCCCTAACACTCACTCTAACCCTAATCCTCACCCTAACCCTAACGCTCACAATAACCCTAACCCTCACCCTCACTTTCACCCTCACTCTCAGCGTAACACTAACCCTAACCCTAATCCTAACCCTAACCCTAAACCTCACCCTAACCCTAACCCAAACCATCACCCTCAACCTCACCCTCCCCCGCACCCTCAACCTAACCCTCACCCTCACACTCACCCTCACACTAACCCTCAAACTTACCTTAAATATTACCCTAAACCTAACCCTCACCCTAACCCTAACGCTAAACCTAAACCTCACCCTCACCCTAACCCTAACCCTAACCCTTATCCTCACACTAACCCTAACCCTAACCCTAACCTTCACCCTAACCCTATCCCGACACCTCAACCTAATTCTCACCCTAACCCTAACCCTAACCCTAACCCTCACCCTAATCCTAACCCTAAACATAACCCTCACCCTCACCCTAACCCTCACCGTCACCCTAACACTCACCCTAACCCTAACACTCAACCACACCCTAACCTTCACCCTCACCTGAACCCTCACACTCACGCGAACACTAACCCTCACCCTAAAACTCACCCTCACAATAAACATCAACCTAACCCTAACTCTCACCCTAACACTAACCTTAACCCTCACCCTAACCCTAACCCTCAACCTAACCCTAACCCTCATCCTGACCCTCATCCTACCCCTAACCCTAACCCTCACCCTAAACTTACCCTAACACTAAACCTCACCTTAAACCTAACCCTAACCCTAACACTAACCCTCACACTAAACCTAACCCTAACACTCACCCTCACCCTCAACCTCACTCTCATCCTATCCCTAACCTTAATCGTAATGCTAACCCTAATCCTCAACATCACACTAACCTAACCCTGACCCTCACCCTAACCCTAACCCTAAACCTCACGCTCACCCAAACCTACACCCTCCCCTTAACCCTCACCCTCACACTAACCCTAAACCTAACCCTCACCCTCACCCTCTCCCTCACCCTAACCCTCACCCTAACCTTAACCCCCCACCATAACCCTAACCCTAACCCTCATCATCACCCTAACCTTAACTCTAACCCTAACCCTGACCCTAATCCTCACACTAACACTCACGCAAATCCTAACCCTCTCTCTCACCTTAACCTTCACCCTAATGTTTACCCTCATCCTAACCTTAATCCTAACCCTCACACTAAACCTAACCCTTTGTTTAGGTAAGGGTTAGGGTTAGGGTTAGTGTGAGTATTAGGGTTAAGGTTAGGGATAGGGTGAGGGTTAGGGTTAGGTTTTGGTAGAAGGTGAGGGTTAGGGTAATGTTTAGGCTGAAGGTGAGTGTTAGTGTGAAGGTGAGCTTTCGGGTGAGGGTTAGGTTTACGGTTAGAGTTAGGGTGAGGGAAAGTATGAGGGTGAGAATTTGGGTTAGGTTTAGGGTGAGGGTTAGGGTTAGGGTTAGGGTTAGGGTGAAGTTGAGGTTTAGGATTAGGGTTAGGGTTAGGGTGAGAGTGAAGGTGAGGGTGAGGGTGAGGGTGAGGTTTCGGGTTAGGGTTAGGTTTATGGTGAGGATGAGAGTGAGGGTTAGGGTTAGGATTAGGATTAGGGTTAGGGTTAGGCTGAGGGTGGGAGTGAGGGTGAGGGGGAGGGTTAGGGTTAAGGTTAGTGTTTGGGTTAGGGTTAGGGTTAGGGTTAGAGTTAGGGTGAGGGTGTGGGTGAGGGTGAGGGATAAGGTTAGGTTTAGGTTTTGGGTGAGGGTGAGGATTAGGGTTATGATTAGGGGTAGGGGTAGGGTTAGGGATAGGGTTAGGCTGAGGGTGAAGGTGAGATTCAGGGTTAGGGTTAGGTTGAGGTTTAAGTTTAGGGTGAGGGCTAGTATGAGGGTGAGGGTTAGGGTGAGGGTGAGGATGAGTGTGAGGGTTAGGGTTAGGGTGAGTGTTAGGTTTTGGCTACCGTGATGGTTGGATTAGAGTGATGTTTAGGGTGAGGGTGAAGGTTAGGGTGAGGGTGAGGGTTCGGGTGAGTGTTAGGGTTAGGGTGAGAGTTAGGGGAAAGGATAAGTTGAGGGTGAGGGTTAGGGTTAGTGTTAGGGTGATGTTTATAGTTAGTGTGAGGGTTAGGGTGAGCGTGAAGGTAAGGTTTAGGTTAAGGGTTAGTGTGAAGGGTAAGTTTAGGGTGATTCTGAGGGCTAGGGTTAGGGTGATGTTTAGGATAAGGTTGAGGGTTAGGGTGAGGGTTCGTGTTCGGGTGCGGGTTAGGGTTACATTTAGAGTTAGGGTTAGGGCTAGGGTGAGGGTGAGGGTTAGTGTTAGGGTTAGGATTAGGGTTAGGGTAAGGGTTATGCTTAGGGTGAGGGTGAGGGTGAGCATTAGGGTGAAGGTTCGGGTAAGGGTTCTGGTGAGGGTTAGGGTTACGGTTAGTGTGAGGATTAGGGTGAGGTTTAGGGTTAGGGTGAGTGTGAGCTTAAGTGGAGGTTTAGCGTTAGGTTTAGGGTTAGGGTGAGGGTTAGGGTCAGGGTGAGAGTTAGAGTTAGGCTTAGGTTGAGGTTTAGGATCAGGGTGAGTGCTAGGGTTAGGGTGAGTGTTAGGGTTAGGGTGAGGGTTAGGTTTAGGATTAAGGTTAGGGTGAGAGCTTGGGTGAATGTGAGGGTTAGTGTGAGGGTGAGGGAAAGATTGAGGCTTAGGGTGAGGGTTAGGGTTAGGGTGAGTTTTAGGCTGAGGGGTAGGGTTAGGGTTAGTTTCGGCTGAGTATGAGAATGAGGATTAGGTTTAGGATAAGTATTAGGTTTAGGGTTAGGCTGAGGTTGAGGGAGAGGCGGAGGGTTAGGGTTAGGGTTAGGGTGAGGTTTAGGGTTAGGTTTAGTGTTAGGGTTATTGTTAGGGTTAGGGGGAGGAGGAGGAGGAAGGGGATGTTTAGGGTTATGGTTAGTTTTAGGGTGAGGTTGAGAGTCATGGTTAGTGTTAGGATTAGGATTAGGGTTAGTGTTAGGCCGAGGGTGAGGGGAAGGGGGAGGGGGAAGGTTAGGGTGACATTGAGGGTTAGGGTGAGGGTTAGGGTTAGGGTTAGGGTTAGGGTTAGTGTAAGGCTTAGGGTTAGGGTTAGAGTTAGGGTTAGGGTGAGGTTTAGGGTTAGGTTTAGTGTTAGGGTTAGGGTTAGAGTTAAGGTTAGGATGAGGGTTAGTGTTAAGCTTAGGGTTAGGGTTAGGGTGAGAGTAAGGTTTAGGGTGAGGTTTAGGGTGAGGGTGCGGTTTAGGGTTAACGTTAGGGTTAGGGTGAGTGTTAGGGTGAGGGTTAGGTTTAGGGTTACGGTTAGGGTAAGAGTGAAGTTTAGGATTAGGATTAGGGTGAGGGCTAGGGTTAGGGTGAGTATTAGGGTTGGGTTATGGTTAGAGTTAGGGTGAGGTGAGGGTGAGGGTTAGGGTTAAGATTAGGGTTAGGTTAGGGTTAGACTTAGGGTGAGGATGAGGGTGAGGGTGTGGGTTTGGGTTAGGGTGAGGGTTAGGGTTAGAGTTACAGTTAGGGTGAATGTGAGGGAGGGTTAGGTTTGGGTGAGGGTTAGAGTTATAATGAGAGTTAGGGTTGAGTACGGGTTAGAGTTTGTGTTAGGGTGAGGGTGAGGGTTAGGTTTAGGATTAGGGTTAGGGTTAGGGTTAGACTGAGATTGAGGTTGAGGGTTAGGGTGACGGTTAGGTTTAGGGTTAGGTCTAGGTTTAGGGTGAGGGTTAGGTTTAGGGTTAGGGTTAGGCTTAAAATTAGGTTGAGGGTGAGGGTGAGGGTTAGGGTTAGGATTAGGTTTAGGGTTAGGTTTAGGCTGAGGGTGAGGGTGAGGGTGAGGGTTAGGGTTAGTGTTGGGGTGAGGATTCGTGTGAGGATTAGATTTAGGGTTAGTTTGAGGGTTATGGTGAGGGTTATGATTAGTGTTAGGGTTAGGGTGAGGGTCAGGGTGAGGGTAAGTGTTAACGTGAGGTTTAGTTTGAGGGTGAGGGATAGCGTTAAGTTTAGGGTGAGAAGTAGTGTGAGGGTTAGGGTGAGGGTCAGCGTTAAGTTGAGGTTTAGGGTTAGGGTTAGGGTTAGGGTGATGTTTAGGGTCAGGGTGAGGGTTAGGGCTAGGGTTAGGGGAGGGTTAGGTTTAGGGGTACGGTTAGGGTGAGGGCTAGGATGAGGGTGAGGTTTAGGGTTAGGGTTACTGTTAGGGATAGGGTGAGGATTAGGGTTAGGGTTATGGTTAGGATGAGAGTTAGGCTGAGAGGTAGGGTTAGGGTTAGGGTGAGGGTTAGGTTTAGTGTGAGAGTTAGCCCTAGGTTTAATATTAGTGTTAGGGTGAGGGTTAGGGTTAGGGTTAGGGTTATTCCTATTGTTAGGGTTAGGTTGCGGCTGAAGGTGAGGGTAAGGGTGAGGGTGAGGGTGAGGTTTAGGCTTAGGGTTAGGTTTAGGGTGAGGGTAGTGAGGGTGATGGGGAGGGTTAGGGTTAGGGTTGGGGTTAGGATGAGGGTTAGGGTTAGGGTTATTTTTAGTGTTAGGTTGTGGTGGAGGGGGAGGGGGAGCGGGAGAGGGAGGGGCAGATTTAGGGTTAGGGTTAGGTTTAGTTTGAGGATGAGAGTGAGTGTTAGGTTTAGGATTAGGATTACGGTTAGGGTTAGACTGAGGTTGTGGGGGAGTGGGAGGGGGAGGGTTAGGTTTAGGGTTAGGGTTATGGTGAGGGTGTGGGTTCGGGTTAGTGTGAGTGTTAGGGTTAGAGTTAAGGTGAGGGATAAGTTTAGGGTGAGGGTGTGGGTTCGGGTTAGTGTGAGTGTTAGGGTTAGGGTTAGGATGAGGGAAAAGTTTAGGGTGAGGTTGTGGGTTCAGGTTAGTGTGAGTGTTAGGGTTAGGGTTAGGGTGACGGAAAAGTTTAGGGTGAGGGTTAGGGTGAGCATGAGTATTAGGCTTAAGATTAGGGTTAGGATTAAAGTGTTGTTGAGGGTGAGGGTTAGGGTTATTTTGAGGTTTACTGTTAGGGTGAAGGTTAGTGTTACGGTTAGAGTTAGGATGAGGGTGTGGGTGAGTGTGAGTGTTAGGGTTAGGTTTAGGGTTTGGGTGAGGCTGAGGGTGAGGTTTAGTGTTAGGTTTAGTGTTAGGGTTAGAGTTAGAGTTAGTCTGAGGATGAGGGTGAGGTTGAGGTCTAGGGTTAGGGTTAAGATTAGGTTTAGTGTTAGGGTTAGAGTTAGAGTTAGGCTGAGGGTGATTGTGAGGTTGAGGTTTAAGGTTAGGGTTAGAGTTAGGGTGAGCACTAGGGTGAGGGTGAGGGTTAGGGTTAGGGTTAGGGACAGGGTGAGATTTAATATTAGGTTTAATGTTAGTGTGAGGGTAAGGGTTAGGGTGAGGCTTAGGGTTAGGTTTAGGTTTAGGGTGAGGGTGAGGGTTAGGGTTAGTGTGAGGATTAAGGTTAGTATTAGGGTAAGGGTGAGGGGTAAGGGTTAGGGTGAGGGTTTGTGTGAGGGGGAGGGTTAGGGATAGGGTTAGGATTAGTGTGTGGGTGAGGGTGAGGTTTAGGTTTAGGGGGCGGGTTAGGGTTATGGTTAGGGTTAGGGTGAGGGTGTGGGTGAGGGTGAGGCTTAGGGATAAGACTAGGGTTAGGGTGATGGTGAGGTTGAGGGTTATGTATAGGGTTAGGCTTACGGTTAGGGTGAGGGCTAGGGTTAGGATTGGGGTTAGGGTTAGAGTTAGGGTGACGGTGAGGTTGAGGGTGAACGTAAGGGTTATTTTGAGCTTTAGTTTGAGGGTTCGGTTAGGGTTAGGGTGATGGTTAGGTTTAGGATGAGGGTTAGATTTAGAGTTAGGGTTAGGGTGAGGGTTAGGTTAAGGTTAGGGTTAGGGTGAGGGTTAGCCTGAGGGTTAAGTTTAGGATTACTGTTAGGGTTAGGGTTAGGCTTAGGGTGAGTTTGAGGGCTAGGGTGAGGGTGAGGGTTAGGGTTAGGTTTAAGGTGAGGGTTAAGGTTAGGGTGAGGGATAGGGTGACAGTGAGGGTTAGGTTTAGGTTGCGGGTGAGGTTGGGGGTTAGTGTTTGGATTAGGGTTAGGGCTAGGATTAGGCTGAGGGTTAGCGTGAGGGTGATGGTGAGGGTTAGTGTTAGTGTTAGGGTGAGGGTTAGTTTTATTGTGAGTGTTAGGGTGAGGATTTGGGTAAGGGTTAGGTGAGGGTGAGGGTTAGGGTTAGGGTTTGGGTTAGGGTGAGGGTTATGGTTAGGGTTAGGGTTAAGTTTATGGTTAGGTTTAGGGTGGGAGTTAGGGTTAATGTTAGGGTTAGGTTTAGGGTAAGGGCTAGGGTGAGGGTGAGGGTTAGGGTTAGGGTGAGGTTTACGGTTAGGTTGACGGTTAGGGTTAGGGTTAGGATTAGGGTTAGTGTGTGGGCTAGGGTGAGGGTGAGGGTTAGGATTAGGCTTAGGGTTAGGGTGAGGTTCATGGTTAGGTTTAGGGTTAGGTGACGGGTAGGGTTAGGGATAGAGTGAGGGTTAGGTTTAGTGTGAAGGTTATGGTTAGGGATAGGTTAGGGTGAGGGTAAGGGTTAGGATGAAGGTAGGGTGAGAGTGAGGTTTAGGGTAAGCATGAGTGTTAGGGTGAGGGTTAGGGCGAGGGTTAAAGTTAGGGTTAGGGTGATGTTTAGGGTTCGTATTAGTGTTAGGGTGAGGGTTAGGTTGAGGGGTATAGTTAGGGTTAGGGTGAGGGTTAGGATTGCTGTGAGGATTAGGGTTAGGTTTAGGAGTAGAGTGAGGGTAAGGGTTAGGGTGAGGTTTAGGGTGAGGTTTAGGTTTAGGGTTAGAGTTAGGTTAGGTTGAGATTTAGGGTGAGTTTTAGAGTTAGGGTGAGGGTGAGGTGAGGAATAGGGTTACAATTAGGGTTAGGGTTAGGGTTAGGCTGAGGGTGAGGTTTAGGGTTTAGTTTAGGGTTAGGTTTAGGGTGAGGTTTTGGGTTAATGTTAGGGTTAGGTTTAGGGTAAGGGTTAGGGTTAAGGTGAGGGTTAGGGTTAGGTTTAAGGTTAGGGTGAGGTTGAGGGTTAGGGTTGGGGTTACGGTTAGGGTGAGGGTGAGGTTGAGGCTTAAGGTTAGGATTACGTTTTGGGTTAGGGTTAGGCTGAGGGTGAGGGTGAGGTTTAGGTTTAGGTTTAAGTTTAGGTTGAGTGTTAGGGTGAGGGGTAGGTTTACAGTTAGGGTGAGGGTGAGGGTTAGGGTTAGGTTGAGTGTTAGGGTGAAGGGTTGGGTTAGGGTAAGTGTGAGCCTTAGTGTTAGTGTGAGGGTTAGGGTTAGGGTTACGGTTAGGGTTACTGTGAGCGTAAGGGTAAGGCTGAGGGTTAGGATGAGGGTGAGAGTTAGGGACAGGGTTAGGGTGAGGGTGACTGTTAGGGTGAGGATGATGGTTAGGTTGAGGGTTAGGGTTAGGGTGAGGGTTAGGGTTATTTGTAGGGTTAGGTTGAGGGTGAGGGTTAGGTTTAGGTTAAGGATTAGGGTGAGGGGTAGGGTCAGGGTTAGGGTTAGGGTTTTGGTTAGGGTTAATGTGATGGTGAGGGATAGGGTTAGGGTTAGGGTGAATGTGAGGGTGAGTTTTAGGGATAGGTTTAGTGTTAGGGTGAGGGTGAGTATTAGGTTTAGGATTAGAGTTAGGGTTAGGCTTAGGGTTAGGGGAGGGTTAGTGTGAGGGTTAAGGTTAGGATTAGGTTTAGGGTTAGGGTGAGGGTAATGGTTAGGGTGAGGGTTAGAGTGAGGGTGAGGGTTAGGTTAAGGTTTAGGTTTAGGATTAAGGTCATGGTGAGGGTGAGGGTTAATGTTAGTGTGAGGGTTAGGCTGAGGGGTAGGGTTAGGGTTAGGGTGAGGGTAGGGTTGAGGGTTTTGGTTACGTGAGGGTTAGGTTTAGGGTTAGGGAGAGGATTAGGTTTTGGGTGAGGGTTAGGGTGAGGGTAAGTGTTAGGGTTTGGGTGTGGGTTAGTATTAGAGTGGAGCTGAGGGCGAGGGTTTGATTAGGTAAGGGTTAGGATTAGGGTTAGGGTGAGGGTAAGGGTTAGGTTGAGGGCTAGGATGAAGGTGAGTTTAAGGGTTAGCGTGCGTGTTAGGGTTTCGGTTAGGGTGAGGGTTAAGATGAGGCTGAGGATCAGGGTGAGGATAGAGTTAGGGTGAGGGTTAGCGTTAGGGTTAGGGTTAGGGTGAGGGCTAGGTTGAGGGTGAGGCTTAAGGTGAGGATGAGGGTGAGGGTGCGTGTTGGGGTGTGGGTTAGGGTTAGGGTTAGGGTCAGGGTTACAATTAGGGTGAGGGATAGGGTAAGTTTTAGGGTGAGGTTGAGGCTGAGGCTGAGTTTTAAAGTGAGGGTGAGGGTGAGGGTGAGGGTGAGGGTTAGGGATCGGATTAGGTTTAAGTTGAGGGTGAGTTTGAGGTTTAGAGTTAGGCTGAGGGTGCAGGTTAGGGTTAGTTTTAGGTTGAGAGTTAGAGTTAGGGTTAGGGTGAGAGTGAGGGTTAGTGTTAGAGTTAGTGTGAGGGTTAGGGTGAGGATGAGGTTAAGGTTTAGGTTGAGGGTTCGGGTGAGGGGGAGGGTTAGGGTTAGGGTTAGGGTTAGAGTGAGGGTTACCTTGAGGGTTAGGGTTAGGCTGAGGGTGAGCGTCAGGGTGAGGGTGAGTGTTAGTGTTAGGGTTAGGCTGAGGTTTAGGTTTATTGTGAGGGTTAGGGTGAGGATGACGGTAAGGATTACATTGAGGGTTAGGGTGGGGGGGAGGTTTAGGGTTAGGATTAGATTTAGGGTGAGGCTTAGGGTTAGGGTTAAGTTTAGGTTTAGGTATAGGGTGAGGGTTAGGTTTAATGTTAGGGTTAGGTTTAGGGTAATGGTTAGTGTTAGGTTTCGGTTTAGCATTAGGGTGAGGGGTAGGGTTAGGATTAGTGTGAGCCTTACTGTTAGTGTGAGGGTTAGGGTTAGGTTTAGGGTTACCATGAGGGTAAGGGTAAGGGTGAGGGTTAGGATGAGGGTGAGGTTTAGGGATAGGGTTAGGGCGAGGGTGAGTGTTAGGGTAAGGATGAGGGTTAGGTTTAGGGTTAGGGTGAGGGTTTGGGCTAGGATGAGGGTTAGGGTTAGGTTTAGTGTTATGGTGAGGGTGAGGATATTGGTTAGGTTAAGTGTTAGGGTGAGGGGTAGGGTGAGGGGTAGGGTTAGGGTTTTGGTTAGGGTAGGGTGAGGGTGAGGGTTAGGTTATGGTTAGGGTGAGTGTGTGGGTGTTTTAGGGATAGGTTTTAGGTTAGGGTGTGGGTGAGGGTTAGGTTTAGGATTGGTGTTATGGTTAGGCTTAGGCTTAGCGTTAAGGTGAATGTTAGGATTAGGGTTAGCTTGAGGGTTAGTTTTAGGGTTAGGGTGCTGGTTAGGGTTAGGGTGATGTTTAGTGTGAGGGTGAGTTTTAGCGTGAAGGTGCGTGTTCGGGTGAGGTTTAGGGTTTGGGTGAGGGTCAGGGTGAGTGTTAGGGTGAGGGAGAGGGTTAGGGTTAGGTTTAGGGTTGTTGTTAGGGTTAGGGTTTGGTTGAGTGTTAGGGTTAGGGTTATGGTTAGGGTTAGGGTAGGGTGAGGGTAAGGTTTAGGGTGAGGGTTAGGAATAGGCTGAGGGTGAGGATGAGGATGAGGGTTTAGGGTTGAGTGTAAGGGTTAGGGTTAGGTTTAGGATGAGGGTTAGGGTGAGGTGTAGGATTAGGGTTAAGGTGAGGGTGAGGGCTAGGGTGAGGGTTAGGCTTAGGGTTAGGGTGAGTGTTAGGGTTAGTGTTAGGTTTAGGATGAGGGTTAGGGCGAGTGGTAGGGTTAGGGTTAGTGTGAGGGGTAAGGTTAGTGTGAGGGTT
Organism: Dipodomys spectabilis; assembly: GCF_019054845.1. Taxonomy (NCBI): domain Eukaryota; kingdom Metazoa; phylum Chordata; class Mammalia; order Rodentia; family Heteromyidae; genus Dipodomys; species Dipodomys spectabilis. The sequence continues at coordinate 77,856 of NW_024871480.1, forward strand.
AGGGTTAGGGTTAGGGTTACCGTGAGGGTAAGTGTAATTGTGAGGGTTAGGATGAGGGTGAGCTTTAGGGTTAGTTAGGTTTAGGGTATGGGTTAGGCTGAGGGCTAGGGTGAGGGTTACTATTAGGCTCAGGGTGAGGGTGAGGGTGAGGTTTAGGGTTGGGTCTAAAATTAGTGTGTTAGGGTTAGGGTTAAGTTTAGGATGAGGTTTAGGGTGAGAGTTAGGATTAGGGTTAGGTTGAGGGTGAGGGTGAGGGTGAGGGTGAGGTTTAGGGTGAGGGTGCGGGTTAGGGTTAGGTTTAGGGTGAGGGTAAGGATTAAGGTGAGGTTTAGGGAGAGGTTTAGGGTTAGAGTTCGAGTTAGGGTTAGGTTGAGTGTTCCAGTGAGTTTTACAGTTAGGGTGAGGGTGAGGGTTAGGGTTAGGGTTAGGATTAGTGTTAAATTTAGTGTTTGGGTGAGTGTTAGGGTTAGGGCGAGGGTTAGGGTAGGGTGAAGGTAAGGTTTAGGGTTAGGGCTAGGGTTAGGCTGAGGGTGAGGGTGAGGGTGAGGGTTAGGGTTAGGTTGAGGGTAAGGGTGAGTGTAAGGGTTAAGGTTAGGGTTAGGATGAGGTTTATTGTGAAGTGTAGGATTAATGTTAAGGGTGAGGGTGAGGGTGATTTTGAGGGTGAGGTTTAGGGTTAGGCTTAGGATTAGTGTGTTTTAGGGTTAGGTTTAGGGTTAGGATGAGGTTTAGGGTGAGGGGTAGGGTTAGGGTTAGGTTGAGGGTAAGGGTGAGGGTGTTGTTTAGGGTTAGGGTGAGGGTTAGGGTTAGGATTAGGGTTAGGGTTAGGGGGAGTGTGAGGGCTAGGGTTATGTTTAGGATGATGGTTAGTGTGAGGGGTAGGGTTAGGGTTAGGGTTAGGTTGAGGATTAGGGTTAGGTTTAGGCTTAGGCTGAGGGTAGGGTGAGGGTGAGGGTGAGGGTGAGGGTTAGGGTGAGGGTGCGGGTTAGGGTTAGGTTTAGGGTGAGGGTAAGGATTAAGGTGAGGTTTAGGGAGAGGTTTAGGGTTAGAGTTCGAGTTAGGGTTAGGTTGAGTGTTCCAGTGAGTTTTACAGTTAGGGTGAGGGTGAGGGTTAGGGTTAGGGTTAGGATTAGTGTTAAATTTAGTGTTTGGGTGAGTGTTAGGGTTAGGGCGAGGGTTAGGGTAGGGTGAAGGTAAGGTTTAGGGTTAGGGCTAGGGTTAGGCTGAGGGTGAGGGTGAGGGTGAGGGTTAGGGTTAGGTTGAGGGTAAGGGTGAGTGTAAGGGTTAAGGTTAGGGTTAGGATGAGGTTTATTGTGAAGTGTAGGATTAATGTTAAGGGTGAGGGTGAGGGTGATTTTGAGGGTGAGGTTTAGGGTTAGGCTTAGGATTAGTGTGTTTTAGGGTTAGGTTTAGGGTTAGGATGAGGTTTAGGGTGAGGGGTAGGGTTAGGGTTAGGTTGAGGGTAAGGGTGAGGGTGTTGTTTAGGGTTAGGGTGAGGGTTAGGGTTAGGATTAGGGTTAGGGTTAGGGGGAGTGTGAGGGCTAGGGTTATGTTTAGGATGATGGTTAGTGTGAGGGGTAGGGTTAGGGTTAGGGTTAGGTTGAGGATTAGGGTTAGGTTTAGGCTTAGGCTGAGGGTAGGGTGAGGGTGAGGGTGAGGGTGAGGGTTAGGGTGTCGGTGAGGGTTAGGGTAGGATGAGGGTTAAGATGAGGGTGAGGGTTAGGGTGAGGGTGAGCGTTAGGGTTAGGGTTAGAGTTAGGGTTAGGGGGAGTGTGAGGGCTAGGGTTATGTTTAGGATGATGGTTAGTGTGAGGGGTAGGGTTAGGGTTAGGGTTAGGCTGAGGATTAGGGTTAGGTTTAGGCTTAGGCTGAGGGTAGGGTGAGGGTGAGGGTGAGGGTAAGGGTTAGGGTGTCGGTGAGGGTTAGGGTAGGATGAGGGTTAAGATGACGGTGAGGGTTAGGGTGAGGGTGAGGGTTAGGGTTAGGGTTAGGGTTCTGGTTAGGCTTAGGGTGATGTTTAGGGTGAGGCTGAGCGTTTGTGTGAGGGTGAGGGTTAGGGTGTGGGTGACGGTTAGGGTGAGGGTGAGTGTGAGGGTGAGGGTGAGGCTTAGGGTTAGGTTTAGGGTTAGTGTTATGGTTAGGGTTAGGGTTAGGGTAGGTTGAGGGTAAGGTTTAGGGTGAGGGTTAGGGTTAGGCTGAGGGTGAGGTTGAGGGTGAGGGTTAGGGTTATGTTTAGGGTTAGGGTGAGTGTAAGGGTTGGGGTTAGGGTTAGGATGAGGGTTAGGTTGAGGTGTGGGATTAGGGTTAGGGTTAGGTTTAGGGTTAGGGTTAGGGTGAGTGTTAGGGTGAGTGTTAGGTTTAGGATGAGGTTTAGGGCGAGGGGTAGGGTTAGGGTTAGTGTGTGGTGTAGGGTTAGAGTGAGGGTTAGGGTTAGTGTTAGGGTTACCGTGAGTTTAAGTGAAATGGTGAGGTTTAGTATGATGGTGAGGGTTAGGGTTAGGTTTAGGGTTAGGGTGAGGCGTAGGGTGAGGTTTAGGATTAGGGTTATCTTTAGGGTAGGGTGAAGGTTAGGGTTAGGCTTAAGGTTAGTGTCAGGGTGAGGGTTAGGGTTAGTGTTAGGGTTAGGGGTTGGTTGAGTGTTAAGGTGAGGGTTTGGGTTATGGTTAGGGTTAAGGTGAACATGAGGGTTAGGGTGAGGCTTAGTGTTAGTTTTAGGGATAGGTTTGGGTTAGGCTGCGGGCTAGGGTGAGGGTGAAGGTTAGGGTGAGGGTGAGGGTGAGGGATAAGGTGTCGGTGAGGGTTAGGGTAGTTGTGAGGGTTAGGGTGAGGTTTAGTGTTAGGCTGAGTTTGAGGGTGAGGGTGAGGTTTAGGGTTAGGTTTAGGATTACTTTGAGTGCTAGGGTTAGAGTTAGGTTTAGGATGAGGTTTAGGGTGAAGGTTAGGGTTAGGGTTAGGTTGAGGGTGAGGGTGAGGGTGAGGTTTAGGGTTAAGGTGGGGGTTAGGGTTAGGGTAAGGGTGAGGGTGAGGGTTAGGGTTAGGTTTAGGATGAGGATTAGGATGATGGGTAGGATTAGGGTTAGTGTGAGTGTTAGGGCTAGTTTGAGGGTTAGGTTTAGGGTTAGGCTTCGGGTGAGGTTTAGGGTTAGGGTTAGGCTGAGGGTAGGGTGAGGGTGAGCGTTAGGGTGAGGGTAAGGGTGAGCGTGAGGGTTAGGCTGTCGGTGAGGGTTAGGGTAGGGTGAGGGTTAGGGTGACGGTGAGGGTTAGGGTGAGGGTTAGGGTTAGGGTTAGGGTGAGGGTTAGTTTTACGGTTAGGGTGAAGATGAGGGTTCAGTTTAGGATTAGTGTTACGGTTAGGGTTAGGCTTAGGTTGAGGTTGAGGGGAAGGGTGAGGGTTTGGGTTCGGGTTAGGGTGAGAGTGAGGCTTACGGTAAGGGGTAGTGTTAGGATGAAGAGTAGGGTTAGGGTTAGGGTGAGGGTGAGTGTTTCGGTTATGTAAGGATTAGGTTTAGGGTTACGGACAGGATTAGGGTTTGGGTGAGAGTTAGGGTGAAGGTAAGTATTAGGGCTTGGGTGAGGGTTTGGATTAAGGTGATGCTGAGGGTGAGGGTTTTGTTTAGGTAGGAATTAGGGTTAGGGTAAGGGTTAGGGTTAGATTTAGGTATAGGTTGAGGGTTAGCGTGAGGGGTAGTGTTAGGGTTAGGGTGAGGGTTAGGGTTAGTGTGTGGGTTAGGTTTAGGGATAGGATTATGGTTAGGGTGAGGGTAAGGGTAGGGTGAGGGTAGGATGAGGGTGAGGCTTAGGGTTAACGTTAGGGTTGGGGTGTCGGTTAGGGTGAGGGTTAGGGTTAGGTTTAGGGTGAAGGTGAGGGTGACGGTTAGGGTTAAGGTGAGGATGAGAGTTAGGTTTATGGTTAGCTTTAGGATGAGCGTTAGGATTAGGGTGAGGGTTAGGGTTAGGTTTAGTGTTAGGGTGAGGGTTAGGGTTAGGGTTTGAGTAAGGGTGAGGGTGAGGCTGAAGCTTAGAATTAGGATTAGGGTTTGAGTTAGGGTTAGGCTGAGGGTGAGGGCGAGGGTTAGGGTTAGCGTGAGCGTTAGGGTTAGGGTTAGGTTTAGGTTGAGTGTTAGGGTTAGGTTGAATGTTAGGGTGAGGTTTAGAGTTAGGGTGAGGGTTAGGGTTAGGGTTAGGTTAGGTTGAGGGTTAGGTTTAGGGTGAGAGTTAGAGTTAGGGTTAGGCTGCGGGTGAGGGTTAGTGTTAGGGTTAGGGTGAAGGTTAGGGTGAGGATGAGGGTAAGGTTTAGTTTGAGGGTTAGGGTGAGGGGGAGGTTTAGTGTTAAGGTTAATGTTAGGGTGAGGGTTAGGGTGAGGGTGAGGTTTAGGGTTTGTGTAAGGGTTAGGGAAGGGTGAGGGTTATGTTTAGGATTAGGGTTAGGGTTAGGGTTAGGCTAAGGGTGCGGGTGAGGGGAAGGGTGAGGGTTTGGGTGAGGGTTAGGTTTGGGTGTCGGTGTGGGTTAGGGTAGCGTGAGGGTTAGGGTGACGGTGAGGTTTAGGCTGAGCGCTAGGGTGAGGATGTTGAAGGTGAGGGTGAGGGTTAGGGTTAGGGTTAGGGTGAAGGTTAGTGTTAGGGTGAGGGTTAAAATGAGGCTGAGGGTTAGGGTGAGGTTTAGAGTTAGGGTGAGTGTTAGGTCTAGGGTTAGGGTGAGGGTGAGGGCTAGGTTGAGGGTGAGTGTTAGGTTGAGGGTGAGGGTGAGGGTGAAGTTTAGGGTGTGGGTTAGGGTTAGGGTTAGGGTCTGGGTTACGGTTAAAATGAGGGTTAGGTTGGGATTAGGTGGAGGTTGAGGCTGAGGCTGAGGTTTAAGGTGAGGGTGAGGGTAAATGTGAGGGTGAGGGTTAGGGTTCGGGTTAGGTTTAGGATTAGGTTGATTGTGAGGGTTAGTGTTTGGATTAGTGTTAGGGTTAGGGTTAGGCTGAGGGTGAGTGTGAGGGTGAGCGTGAGGGTTAGTGTTAGGATTAGGGTGAGGGTTAGGATTATTGTGAGGGTTAGGGTGCGGATGAGGGTAAGAGTTATGTTGAGGTTTAGGGTGAGGGGAGGGTTAGGGAAAGGTTAGGGTTAGGGTGAGGGTTAAGGGAATGGTTAGGGTTAAGTTTAGGTTTAGTTTTAGGGTGAGGGTTAGTGTTAATGTTAGGGTTAGGTTTAGGGTAATGTTTAGGGTTAGGGTTAGAGGGAGGCTTACGGTTAGGTTTAGGGTGAGGGTTAGGATTAGGGTGAGGGTTAGGGTTAGGTTTAGGGTTAGGGTAAGAATGAGAGTTAGGGTTAGGGTTGGGGTAAGTATTAGTGTGAGGGTGAGGGCGAGGCTTACGGTTAGAACTAGGGTTTGGGTTAGGGTTAGGGTGAGGGTGAGGGCGAGGCTTACGGTTAGAACTAGGGTTTGGGTTAGGGTTAGGGTGAGGGTGAGGGTGAGGGTTAGGGTTAGTGTGAGGGTTAGGGTTAGGGTTAGGTTCAGGTTGAGGGTTAGGGTGAGGGGTAGGTTTAGGTTTAGGGTGAGGGTGAGGGTGAGGGTGAGGTTTAGGGTGAAGGTTAGTGTTAGGGTGAGGGTTGGGGTTACGTTTAGGTTTAGGTTGAGGGTTAGGTTGAGGGGTAGTGTTAGGTTTAGTGTGAGCCTTAATGTTAGTGTGAGGGTTAGGATTACGTTTAGGGTTAGGGTTACCCTGAGAAGTGGAAGGTGAGGGTTAGGATGAGGGTTAGTTTTAGGGATAGGGTTAGGGTGAGAGTGAGTGTTAGGGTGAGGATGAGTGTTAGGGTTAGGGTTAGGGTGAGGTTAGTATGAGGGTTAGGGTGAAGGGTTTATTTGGGGTTAGGGTTAGGGTTAGAATTAGGGTGAGTGTGAGGGTGAGGTATAGGGTTAGGATTAGGGTTAGGGTTAGGTTTAGGCTGAGGTTCAGGGTGAGTGTTAGGGTTAGGGTTAAGGTTAGGGTATTAGTGTTAGGCGTAGGGTTAGGATGAGTGTTAAGGTGAGGGTTAGGGTTAGGGTGAGGGTAAGGATGAGGGTGAGGGTTAGGGTGAGGTTGAGGGTGAGTGTGAGAGTTAGGGTGTGGCTTACGTTTAATGTTAGGGTCAGGGTTACGATTAGTGTGAGGGTTAGACTTAGGGTTAGGGTTAGGTTGAGGGTGAGCCTGAGGCTGAGGTTTAGTTGAGGTTGAGGATGAGTGTGTGGTTGAGGATTAGGGTGAGGATTAGGGTTAGTTTGAGGATGAGGGTGAGAGTTTGTGTTTGGATTAGAGTTAGGATTAGGATTAGGCTGAGGGTGAGCGTGAGTGTGAGGGTGAGGGTTAGTGTTAGGGTTAGTGTGAGGGTTAGGTTTAGGGTTAGACTTAGGATGAGGGTAAGGGTTAGGGTGAGGTTTAGGACAAGGGTTAGGGTTAGGGTTAGGATGAGGGTTAGGGTGATGTTTAAGGTTAGGCTTAGGGTGAGGGTGAGGTTTAGGTTTAGGGATAGGGTGAGGGTGAGGGTTAGGTTTAAGGTTAGTGTTAGAGTTAGGGTTAGGCTTAGGGTGAGGGTGAGGGGTAGGGTGAGGGTTTGGGTTAGGGTTAGGTATAGTGTGAGGTTGAGGCTTACGGAGAGGGTTATGGTTAGAGTTAGGGGTAGGGTTAGGGTTAGGTTGAGGATGAGGGTGAGGGTGAGGGTTAGGGTTAGGGTGAGCGTGAGGGTTAGGATTAGGCTTAGGATGAGGGTTAGGGTGAGGGTTAGTGTGAGCGTTAGGGTTAGTTTGAGGGTTAGGGTTAGGGTTAGGTTTAGGGTAATGGTTAGGTTTAGGTTTAAGGTTAGGCCGATGGCTAAGGTGAGGGTGAGGGTGAGGGTGAGGGTGAGGGTGAGGGTTAGGGTGTCAGTGAGGTTTAGTGTAGGGTGAGGATTAGGGTGACAGTGAGTGTAAGATTGAGGGTGAGGGTCAGGGTTAGGTTTCAGGCTACGGTTAGCTTGAGAGTGAGGGTGAGGGTTAGTGTTTGGATTAGTGTTAGGGTTAGGGATAGGCTGAGGGTGAGCGTGAGGGTGAGGGTGAGGTTTAGTGTTAGGGTTAGGGTGAGGGTTCGGTTTCTTGTGAGGGTTAGGGTAAGGATGAGGGTTAGGGTTCGGTTGAGGTATAGGGTGAGGTTGAGAGAGAGAATGAGGATTACGTTGTATGTTAGGGTTATGGTTAGGGTCAGGTTTACGGTTAGGGTTCGGGTTAGGGTTAGGTTGAGGGTGAGGCTAAGACTGAGGTTTAAGTTGTGGGTGAGGGTGAGTGTGAGAGTGAGGTTTAGGGGTCGGGTTAGGGTTAGGTTGAGGGTGAGGGTGAGGGTTAGTGTTTGGATTAAGGTTAGGTTTAGTGTTAGGCTGAGGGTGAGCGTGAGTGTGAGGGTGATGGTTAGTGTTAGGGTTAGGGTGATGGATAGGTTCATTGTGAGGGTTAGGGTGAGGATCAGGGTAAGTGTTAGGGTGAGGGATAGGGTTAGGTTTAGGGTTAGGGTTAGGGTGAGGGTTAGGGTGAGGGTTAGGGTTAAGTTAAGGGTTAGGTTTAGGGTGAGATTTAGGGTTAATATTAGGGTTAGGTTTAGCGTAAGGGTTAGGGTGAGGGTGAGGGTTAGGGTTAGGGTGAGGTTTAGTGTTAGGGTGAGGGTTAGGGTTAGGATTAGGGTTAGGGTGAGGGCTAGGGTGAGGGTGAAGGTTAGGATTAGGCTTAGGGTTAGGGTGAGGTTTAGGGTTAGGACTAGGTTTAGGGTTAGTGTGAGGGGTAGGGTTAGGGTTAGGGTGAGGGTTACATTTAGTGTGTGTGTTATGGTTAGGGATAGGGTTAGGGTGAGGGTGAGGGTTAGGGTTAGGATTAGGGTTAGGGTGAGGGCTAGGGTGAGGGTGAAGTTTAGGATTAGGCTTAGGGTTAGGGTGAGGTTTAGGGTTAGGACTAGGTTTAGGGTTAGTGTGAGGGGTAGGGGTAGGGTTACGGATAGGGTGAGTGTGAGGGTTAGTGTGAGGGTAAGGGTTAGGGTGAGGATTAGGTTGAGGGTGAGGGTTAGGGTGAGGGTTAGATTTAGGGTGAGGGTTATGGTAAGGGTGAGGGCCAGTGTCAGGGTGAGGGTTAGGGTTAGAGTTAGGGTTAGGTTGAGGGTTAGGTTGAGGTTTAGAGTTAGCGTGAGGGTTCGGGTTAAGGTTCGGGTTAGGGTGAGTTGAGGCTGAGGCTGAGGCTTAACGTGAGGGTGAGGGTGAGTGTGAGGGTCAGGATTAGGTTTCGGGTTAGACTTAGCTTGAGGGTGCGGGTGAGGGTTAGTGTTTGGATTAGTGTTAGGGATAGGCTTAGGCTGAGGATGAGCTTGAGGGTCAGGGTGAGGTTTAGTGTTAGGGTTAGGGTGAGGGTTAGGTTTCTTGAGAGGGTTAGGGTAAGGATGAGCGTAAGGGTTAGGTTGAGGTTTAGGGTTAGGGTTAGGGTTAGGTTTAGGTTGAGGTTTAGGGTGAGGGGTAGGGTTAGGGTTAGTGTGAGCCTTAGTGTAAGTGTGAGGGTTAGGATTAGATTTAGGGTTAGGGTTACCGTGAGGGTAAGGGTAAGGGTGAGGGTTAGGATGAGGGTGAGGGTTAGGGATAGGTTTAGGGTGAGGGTGAGTGTTATGGTGAGGATGAGGGTTAGGGTAAGCCTTAGGGTGAGGGTTAGGGTTCGGGTGAGGGTGAGGGTTAGTTTTAGGGTTAGGGTGAGGGTTAGGATTAGGGTTAGGTTAAGGGTTAGGGTGAGGGGTAGGGTGAGGTTTAGGGTTAGAGTTTTGTTTAGGGTTAGGGTGGAAGTGAGGGTTAGAGTTAGGGTTAGCGTGAGGGTTAGTGTGAGGGTTGATTAGGGTTAGGTTTAGGGTGAGGTTAGGGTGAGGGTGAGGGTGAGGGTTAGGGTTAGGATTGCGGTTAGGTTTAGGGTTAGACTGAGGGTGAGGGTGAAGGTTTGGGTTAGGTTGAGGGTAAGGGTTAGGGTTAGGTTTAGGATGAGGGTGACGGTTAGGGTTAGGGTTAGTGTTAGGGTTAAGATGAGGGTTAGGGTGAGGTGTAGTGTTACGTTAGGGTGAGGATGAGGGTGAGGGTGAGGTTTAGGGTTAGGTTTAGGATTAGTGTTCGTGTTAGGGTTAGGGTTAGTGTTAGGATGAGGTTTAGGGTGAGGGGTAGGGTTAGGGATAGGTTGAGGGTGAGGGTGATGGTGAGGTTTACGGTTAGGTTGAGGGTTAGTGTTAGGGTTAGGGTGAGCATGAGGGTTAGGGTTAGGTTTAGGATGAGGATTAGTGTGCGGGTTAGGGATAGGGTTAGGGTAATGGTTAGAGTTAGGTTTACGGTTAGGCCGAGGGCTAGGGTGAGGGTGAGGGTTAGGGTGAGGGTGAGGGTGAGGGGTATAGTTAGGATTAGGGTTAGGGTTAGAATTAGGGTGAGTGTGAAGGTGAGGGATAGGTTTATTATTAGGGTAAGAGTTAGGGTTAGGCTGCGGGTCAGGGTGAGTGTTAGGGTTAGGGTTAGGGTGAATGTTAGGGTTAGGCTTAGGGTTAGGATGAGGGTTAAGGTGAGGCATAAGGTTAGGTTTAGTGTGAGTTTTAGGGTTAAGGTGAGGGTTAGTGTTAGGGTGAGGGTAGTGTTTAGGGTGAGGGTTAGTATCAGCGTGAGGGTTAGGGTGAGGGTTAAGGTTACGGTGAAGGTTAGGTTTCGAGTTAGGATTACGGTGAGGGCTAGGGTTAGGGTAACGGTTAGGGTTAGGTTCATGGTGAGGGTGAGAGTTACGTTTAGGATTAGGGTTAGGGTTTGGTTTAGGCTGAGGGTGAGGGTGAGAGTGAAGTTTAGGGTTAGGGTAAGATTTAGGGTTAGGGTTAGCGTGAAGATTAGAGTGTGAGTGAAATTTAGGGTGAGGGTTAGTTTTAGGGTGAGGCTTGGGTTTAGCATTAGGGTGTGGGTTAGAGTTAGGGTGATGTTTAGTGTGAGGGTGAGGGTTAGGGTGAGGGTGAGGGTTAGGGTTAGGGTTAGGGTGAAGGTGAGGTTGAGGGTGAGGGTTAGGGTTAGGGTTAGGGATAGGGTGAGGTTTTGGGTGAGGGTGAGGGTTGGGTTGTGGGTGAGGGTTAGGGTGTGAGGTTTAGGGTGACAGGGAGTGTTAGAGTGAGGTTGAGGTTTAGGGTTAGGGTTAGGGTGATGGTTAGGGTTAGTATTAGTGCTAGGGTGAGGGTTAGAGTGAGGGGTATGGTTAGGGTTAGGGTGAGGGTTAGGAATAGTGTGAGGGATAAGGATACGGTTAGGGTTAGGGTGAGCATAAGGGTAAGGGTTAGGTTAGGTTGAGGTTGAAGGTTAAAGGTAGAGTTAAGGTTAGGTTGAGGGTTAGGGTGATGTTTAGAGTTAGGGTGAGGGTGAGGGTTAGGGTGAGGTTTAGGGTGAGGATTTGGGTTACGGTGAGATTTAGAGTTAGGGTTAGGGTGAGGGTGAGGTTTAGGTTTAGGGTTAGAGTTAGGGTGAGGGTAAGTGTTAGGGTGAGGTTTAGGATGACTGTGAGGTTTAGGGTTTGGGTGATGTTTAATGTTAGGATTAGAGTTAGGGTGAGGGTTAGGTTGAGAGTTAGGGCTAGGGTGATGGTTAAGGTTAGGATTCGGATTAGGGTTAGGGTGAGGGTTAGGTTTAGGATTAGGTTTAGGATGAAGGTAAGTGTTAGGGTGAGGGTTAGGATTAGGGTGAGGGTAAGGGTTAGGGTGATGTTTAAGGTTAGGATTAGGGTAAGTGTGAGGGTTAGGGTTAGGGTGAGGATAATTTTAGGGTGAGGGCTAGGGTGAGGTTTACCGTAAGGGTTAGAGTAAGGATTAGGGTGAGTTTCAGGGTAAGGAATAGGGTTAAGGTGAGGGTTAGGCTGAGCAGTAGGTATAGGTTGATAGGGTAAGGGTTAGGGTTAGGGGTAGGGTGAGGGTAACGGTAAGGGTGAGGGTGAGGGGTAGGGTTAGGGTTAGGCTTAGCATGAGGGTAAAGGTTAGGGTGAGGTTTAGGATGAGGTTGAAGGTTAGGGTTAGGGTGAGCGTTAGTGTGATATTTAAGGTGAGGGTTAGGGTTAGGGTTAGGGTTAGGGTTAGGGTTAGGGTTAGGGTTAGGGTGTGGGTTCACGTGAGAGTGAGGGTTAGGCTGAGGGTGAGGGTTATGGTTAGGGTTAGGGTGAGTACTACAGATAAGGTTGGGGTTAGGATGAGATTTAGGGTGAGTAGCAGAGTTAGGGTTAGGGTGAGGGTTAGGGTTATTGTGAGGGTTAGGTTTAGGGTTAGGTTTAGAGTGAGGGTAAGGGTTAGGGTTAGGGTGAGGATGAGGGTGAGGCTTAGGTTTAGGATTAGGGTTTGGGTTAAAGTTAGGCTGAGGGTGAGGGTGAGGGTTAGGGTTAGCGTGAGGGTTACTTCCAGGGTTAGGTTTAGGTTGAGGGTTAGGGTGAGGGGTAGGTTTAGGGTTAGGGTAAGGGTGATGGTGAGGGTGAGGGTGAGGGTTAGGGTCAGGGTTAGGGTTAGGGTGAGGGTAAAGGTTAGAGTTAGGTTTAAGTGGAGGGTTAGGGTGAGGGGTAGGGTTAGGGTTAGTGTGAGCCTTAGTGTTAGTGTGAGGGTTAGGGTTAGGGTTAGGATTAGGGTTAACGTGAGGGCAAGGGTAAGTGTGAGGGTTAGCATGAGGGTGAGGGTTAGGGATAGCGTTAGGGTGAGGGTGAGTGTTAGGGTGTGGATGAAGTTTAGGGTTAGGTTTGGGGTGAGGGTTAGGGTTAGGATGAAGGTTATGGTTAGGTTTAGATTTAGGGTGAGGTTGAGGTTTAGGGTTAGGTTAAGTGTTAGGGTGAGGGGAAGGGTTAGGGTTAGGGTTTTGTTTAGTTTTAGGGTCAGGGTGAGGGTTAGTGTTAGGTTTAGGGTGAGTGTGAGGGTGAGGTTTAGTTATAGGTTTAGGTTTAATATGAGGGTGAGTGTTAGGGTTAGGGTTAGGCTTAGAGTTAGGGTGAGGTTGAGGGTTAGGGTTAGGGTTTGGGTGAGGGTGAGGTTTAGTGTTAGTGTTGGGTGAGAGGGTTAAGGTTAGGGTTAGGATGAGAGATAGTTTTAGGTTGAGGGTGAGGGTGAGCGTGAGGCTTTCGGTTAGGTAAGGATTAGGGTTATGGTTAGGGTGAGGATTAGGTTGAGTTTGAGGGTTAGGAGGGTTAGGGTTAGCTTGAGGTTTAGGGTTAGGGTTAGGGTGATGTTTAGGGTTAGGGTGATGTTTTGGGTGAGGGTGAGGGTTACACTGAGGTGAGGGTTCAGGTGAGGGTGAGCGGTAGGGTGAGGGTGTTAGGGTGAGGGTGAGGGTTAGGGTTAGAGTGAGGGTGACCATGAGGGTGCGGGTGAGGGTGAGGTTTAGGGTTAGCATGAGGGTTAGGGTGAGGGTAATTGTTAGGGTGAGGGTGAGGGTTAGGGTTAGGGTGAGGGCAAGGGTGAGTGTGAGGGTTTCGGTTAGATAAGGTTTAGGGTTAGGGTTAGGGTGAGGGCTAGGTTAAGGGTGAAGTTTTGGGTGAGGGTTAGGGTGAAGTTGATGGTTAGTTTGTGGGTGAGGATTAGGGTAGGGTGAGGGTAAGAGTGTTAGGTTGAGGATGAGGGTTAGATTTAGGGTTAGGTTTAGGGTCAGGGTGAGAATTACTGTTAAGGTTAGGGTTCGCATGAGGGTTAGGGTAAGGGGTTTTGTTAGGGTTAGGTTTACGGTGAGGGAAAGGGTTAGGTGAGGGTAAGGGTAAGGGTTACGGTTAGGGTTAGGGTTACGGTAATTGTTAGGCTGAGGGTTAGGATGATGGTGAGGGTTAGGGTTAGGGTAATGTTTAAGTTTAGGATTAGTGTTAGTGTTAGGGTTAGGCTTAGCGTGAGGGTTAGGGTGAGGATAAGCGTTTGGGTGAAGCTTAGGGTGAGTTTGAGGGTTAGAAGGAGGGTGAGGGTTAGGGAGAGTATTAGGGTTAAGGTTAGGGTGAGAGTAAGGGTTAGGGTGAGGGTTAGGATGAGGGTGAGGTTTAGGGTTAGGGTGAGGGTGAGAGTTAGGGTGATGTTTAGGGTTAGGGTTAGGGTTATTATGAGGGTTTGGGTTAGGGTTAGGGTTAGGGTTAGTGTGAGGCTTAAGCTGAGGGTTAGATTTAGGGTGAAGGTTAGGGTGAGGGTGAGGTTTAGGGTTAGGGTTAGGGTTCGGGTGAGGTTTAGACTTAGGCTGAGGGTTTGGGATAGGGTTAGGTTTAGGGTGAGGGTTAGGGTTAAGGTGAGAGTTAGAGTTAGGGTTAGGTTGAGGGTGAGGGTTAGTTTTAGGGTTAGAGTTAGTGTGAGGGTAAGGGTTAGCTTGAGGGTTAGGATGAGATGAGTGTTAGGGTTATGTTTAAGTTTAGGATTAGGGTTAGGGTGAAGGTTAGGGTTAGAGTTAGGGTTAGTTTGAGGGTTGGAGTTAGGGTTACGGTTAGGGGTAAAGTGAGGATGATTGTGAGGGTTATGGTAACCGTTAGGTTTAGGTTTAGGGTGAGGGTGAGAGTTCGGGTTAGGATTAGGGTTAGGGTTTTGGTTAGGCTGAGGGTGAGGGTGAGGGTAAGGATTAGGGTTAGGGTAAGATTTAGGGTTAGGGTTAGGGTGAGGATTAGAGTGTGAATGAAGTTTAGGGTGGGGGTTAGGATTAGGGTGAGGTTTAGGTTCAGGTTTAGGGTGAGGTTTAGAATTAGGGTGATGTTTAGGGTGAGAATGAGGGTTAGGGTGAGGGTGAAGGTTAGGGTTAGGGTTAGGCTTAGTTTAGGGTGAGGGTAAGGTTTAGGGTAAGGGTTAGGGATAGACTGAGGGATAGTGTTAGTGTGAGGGTTAGAGTTTGTGTGAGGGTTAGGTTTAGGGTTAGGGTTAGGGTTACCGTGAGAGTAAGGGTAATGGTGAGGGTTAGGGTTAGGGTTAGGGTGAGGGTTAGGGTGAGGATGAGGGTTAGGGTTAGGGTTAGGGTGAGGGTGAGGGTTAGGGTGAGGGTAAGGGTTAGTGTGAGGGTTAGGTTTAGGTTTAGGTTGAGGTTGAGATTAAGGGTTATTGTGAGGTTTAGGTTGAAGGTGAGGGTTAGGGTGAAGGTTAAGATTAGGGTGAGTGTTAGGGTTAGGGTTAGGGTTAGGCTGATGGCTACTGTGAGGGTGAGGGTTAGGGTGAGGGTGAGGGTGAGGGTTAGGCTGTCGGTGAGGATTAGGGTAGGTTGAGGGTTAGAGTGTTAGGGTGAGGGTTAGAGTTAGGGTTAGGGTTAGGGTTAGGGTCAGAGTGAGGAGTACTGTTAAGGTTAGGGTTAGGTGAGGGTAAGGGTTAGGTGAGGGTTAGGGTTATGGTGAGGGTGAGGGTTAAGGTAATTGTTAGGCGGAGGGTTAAGATGAGGGTTAGTGTTAGGGTTAGGGTGATATTTAAGGTTAGGGTTTGTGTTAGTGTTAGGGTCAGGCTTAGGGGGAGGGTTAGGGGGAAGGTAAGGTTTAGGGTGAGGGTTAAGGTGAGTTTTAGGTTTAAAGGGAGGGTTAGGGTTAGGGAGAGTGCTAGGGTTAGGGTTAGGGTGAGGGTAAGGGTTAGGGTGAGGGTTAGCATGAGGTTGAGGTTTAGGGTTAGGGTGAGGGTGAGGGTTAGGGTGAAGTTTAGGGTTAGGGTTAGGGTTAGGCATAGGGTTAAGGTTACTGTGAGGGATAGGGTTAGGGTTAGAGTTAGGGTTAGTGTGAGGGTTAGTGTGAGGGTAAGGGTTAGGGTGAAGGTTAGGGTGAGGGTGAGTTTTAGGGTTAGGGTTAGGGTTAGTGTGAGGTTTAGACTTAGGATGAGGATTTGGGTTAAGGTTAGGTTTAGGGTGAGGGTTAGGTTTAGGGTGAGAGTTAGGGTTAGGGTGAGGGTGAGGGTTAGGTTTAGGATTAGAGTTAGGGTGAGGGTAAGTGTTAGGTTGAGGGTTAGGATGAGGTGAGTGTTAGAGTTAGGGTGATGTTTAAGGTTAGGATTAGGGTTAGGGTGAGGGTTAGGGTGAGTGTTAGGGTTAGTGTTAGGGATAGGTTTAGGATGAGGGTTAGGGTGAGATTCAGGGTTAGGGTGAAGGTTAGGGTGAGGGTGATGGTTAGGGTTAGGGTTAGGGTGAGGTGTAGGGTGAGGGTAAGGTTTACGGTTAGGTTTATGGTAATGGTTAGCGTGAGGGTTAGGGTTTGAGTGAGGGTTAGGGTTAGGTTTAGGGTGAGGGTGAGGGTCAACGTGAAGTTTAGGGTTAGGATTAGTTTTAGGGTTAGGGATAGTCTGAGGGTGAGGGTGAGGGTTAGGGTGAGGATTAGGGTTAGGGTTAGGGTTAGGCTGATGTCTACTGTGAGGGTGAGAGGGTGAGGGTGAGGGTGAGGGTTAGGTTGTTGGTGAGGATTAGGGTAGGATGAGGGTTAGAGTGTTAGGGTGAGGGTGAGGGTTAGAATTAGGGTTAGGTTTAGGGTTAGGGTAGGGTGAGGAGTACCCTTAAGGTTAGGGTTAGCATGAGGGTTAGGGTGAGCGTGTTAGGTGAGGGTGAGGGTTAGGGTTATGGTTAGGGTTAGGGTAATTGTTAGGCTGAGGGTTAGGATGAGGGTGAGGGTTAGGGTTAGGGTGATCTTTAAGGTTAGGGTGTTAGTTTTAGGTTTAGTGTTAGGGTTAAGGTGAGGGTAAGGTTTAGGGTGAGGGTTAGGGTGAGTTTGAATGTTACAAGGAAGGTTAGGGTTAGGGAGAGTGTTAGGGTTAGGGTTAGGGTGAGGTTAAGGGTTAGGGGGATGTTTTGGGTGAGGGTGAGGGTTACCGTGAGGTGAGGGTTCGAGGGAGAGTGAGGGTTAGTGTGAAGATGAGGGTTAGGGTTAGGGTTTGTGTGAGGATTAGGGTGAGGTTAAGGTTTAGGGTGAGGGTTAGGGTGAGGGTGAGGGTTAGGGTTAGTTTTATGGTTAGGGTGAGGGTTAGGGTGAGGGTTAGGGTTAGGGTTTGGGTGAGGGTGAGGTTGGGGGTTAAGGTTAGGGTGAGAGTTAGGGTTAAGCTTAGGGTTAGGATGAGAGTTAGGGTTAGATTGAGGGTGAGGGTGAGGGTTTCGGTTAGGTAAGGGTTAGGGTGATGTTTTGGGTGAGGGTGAGGGTTACCGTGAGATGAGGGTTCAGGTGAAGGTTCTGATTAGGGTCAGGGTTAGGGTTAGGGTAAGGGTTAGGGTGAGGGTAAGGGTTAGGGTTAGGGTGAGGGTGACAGTGAGGGTGAGGGTGAGGGTGAAGGTTAGGGTTAGCGTTAGGGTTAGGTTGGGGGTGTCAGGGTGAGGGTGAGGGTTATGGTTAGGGTGAGGGTGAGGCTGAGGGTGAGAGTTTCTGTTAGGTAAGGTTTAGGGTTAGGGTTACGGTAAGGGCTAGGTTAAGGGTGAGGTTTATGGTGAGGGTGAGGGTGAGGTTGAGGCTTAGGTTGTGGGTGAGGGTTAGGGTTAGGGTGACGGTTAGAGTGAGGGTGAGGGTTAGGCTGAGGCTGAGGATTAGGGTTAGGGTTAGGTTTAGGTTGAGGATGATGGTCAGGATGAGGGTTAGGGGGAAGGGGTAGGGTGAGGGTTAGGGTTAGTGTGAGGGTTAGGGTAATGTTTAGAGTGAGGGTTAGGATGACGGTGAGGTTTAGGGTTGGGGTGAGGGAGAGGGTTAGGGTGATGTTTAGGTTTAGGGTTAGGTTTAGAGTTAGTGTGAGGGTTAGGGTTAGGGTTAGAGTTAGGGTTAGTGTGAAGCTTAGTGTGAGGGTAAGGGTTAAGGTGAAGGTTAAGGTGATGGTTAGGGTTAGGGTTAGGTTAAGGGTTAGGGTGAGGGTTAGGGTTAGGGTGATGGTTAGGGTTAAGGTTAGGGTGAGGATGAGGGTCAGGGTGAAGTTTAGGGTTATTATTAGTTTTAGTTTAGGGATAGTCTGAGGTGAGGGTGAGGGTGAGGGTGAGGATTAGGGTGAGGATGAGGGCTAGGTTTATGGTTAGGGTTAGGGTGAGGGTTGGGGTGAGGGTTAGGGTGAGGGTGAGGTTAGGGTGAGGGTAAGGGTTAGAGTGAGAGTTAGATTTAGGTTTAGGTTGAGGGTAAGTGTTATTGTGAGGTTTAGGATGAAGGTAAGGGTTAGGGTGAGGGTTAGGATTAGGGTGAGCTTTAGGGTTAGGGTTAGGGTTAGGCTGATGGGTAATGTGAGGGTGAGAGGGTGAGGGTGAGGGTGAGGGTTAGGGTGTTGGTGAGTATTAAGCTAGGGTTAGGGTTAGAGTGTTAGGGTGAGGGTAAGGGTTAGATTTAGAGTTAGGGTTAAGGTTAGGGTCAGGGTAATTGTTAGGTGAGGGTTCGGGAGAGAGGGTTAGGGTTAGGGTGAGGGTAAGGATTAGGGTGATGTTTTGGGTGAGGGTGAGGGTTACCGTGAGGTGAGGGTTCGAGTGAGAGTGAGGGTTAGTGTGAGGATGAGAGTTAGGTTTAGGGTTTGTGTAAGGATTAGGGTGAGTTTAAGGTTTAGGGTGAGGGTTACGGTGAGGGTGAGGGTTAGGGTAAGTTTTAGGATTAGGGTGAGGATTAGGGTGAGGGTTAGGTTTAGGGTTGTGGTTTGGGTGAGGGTGAGGTTTGGGGTTAGGGTTAGGGTGAGAGTTAGAGTTAAGTTTAGGGTTAAGATGAGAGGGTTAGGTTGAGGGTGAGGTTTAGGGTTTCGGTTAGGTAAGGGTTAGGGTTATGGTTAGGGTGAGGATTAGGGTGAGTTTGACGGTTAGAGGGAGGGTTAGGGTTAGAGTGAGAGTTAGAGTTAGGGTTAGGGTGACCGTTAGGGTTAGGGTGATATTTAGGGTGAGCGTGAGGGTTACCGTGAGGTGAGGGTTCGGGTGAAGGTGATGGTTTGGGTGTGGGTAATGGTTAGGGTGAGGGTGAGGGTTAGGGTTAGGGTGATTGTGGCAGTGAGGGTGAGGGTGAGGGTGAAGGTTAGGGTTAGCGTGAGGGTTAGGGTGAGGGTGAGGGTTATCGTCAGGGTGAAGGTGTGGGTGAAGTTGAGGGTTTCAGTTATATAAGGTTTAGGGTTAGGGTTACCGTAAGGGCTAGGTTAAGAATGAGGTTTATGGTGAGAGTGAGGGTGAGGTTGAGGGTTAGGGTGTGGGTGAAGGTTAGGTTTAGGGTGAGGGTTAGAGTTAGGGGAAGGTTAGGGTGAGGCTGGGGGTTAGGTTTAGGGTGAAGGTGAGGGTTAGGGTTATGGTGAGGGTCTGGGTAAGGGTTAGGTGAGGGTTAGGATGACGGTGAAGTTTAGGGTTGGGGTGAGGGTGAGGATTAGGGTGATGTTTAGGGTTAGGGTTAGTGTGAGGGTTAGGGTTAGGTTTAGAGTGAGGGTTAGTGTGAGGGTTAGTGTGAGGGTAAGGTTTAGGGTGAAATTTAGGGTGATGGTGAGGTTTAGGGTTAGTGTTAGGGTTAGAGTGAGGTTTAGGCTTAAGATGAGGGTTTGGGTTAGGGTTAGGTTTAGAGTGATGGTTAGGGTTAGGGTGATAATTAGAGTTAGGTTTAGGGTGATTGTGAGGGTTAGGTTTAGGGTTAGTGTTAGGGTGAGGGTAAATGTTAGGTTGAGGGTTAGGATGAGGTGAGTGTTAGGGTTAGGTTCATGTTTAAGGTTAGGATTAGGGTTAGGGTGAGGGTTAGGGTGAGGGTTAGTGTTAGCGCTAGGAATAGTTTTAGGATGAGGGTTAGGGTGAGGGTAAGGTTTAGGGTGAAGGTTATGGTGAGGGTTAGGGTAAGGGTGAGGGTGAGGGTCATGGTGAAGTTTAGGGTTTGGATTAGTTTTAGGGTTAGGGATAGTCTGAGGGTCAGGGTGACTGTGAGGGTGAGGGTTAGGGTTAGGGTTAGGCGGAGGGCTACAGTGAGGGTGAGGGTTAGGGTTAGGGTTAGGGTTAAGGTGAGGTTGAAGATGAGGGTGAAGATGAGGGTTAGGGTGTGGGTGAGGCTTAGGGTTAGGGTGAGGGTTAGGGTGACAGTGAGGGTTAGAGTGAGGGTGAGTCTTAGGGTACGGGCGAGGGTTAGCGTTAGGGTTAGGGTGAGGGTTAGGGTGAGGGGTAGGATTAGGGTTATCATGAGGGTTCGGGTGAAGTTTCGGATTAGTGTGAGGGTTAGGGTTAGGATGAGGGTGAGGGCAATTTGTAGGCTGAGGGTTAGGGTAAGGAAAAGGGTTAGGATTAGGGTTAAGGTTAGGGTGAGATCTAGGGTGAGGGTTAGGGTTAGGGTTCGGGTTAGGGTTAGGATGAGGGTTAGGGTGAGTTTTAGGGTTAGGGTTAGTTTGAGGGTTAGGGTTAGGGTTACGGTTAGGGTTAGGTTTATGGTGAGGGTGAGAGTTAGGGTTAGTGTGAGGGTTAGGGTTAGTATGAGGGTTAGAGTTAGGGTTAGGGTTAGGGTGAGGATAAGGTTTAGGGTGAGTATTAGGATGAGGGTGAAGGTTAGGGTTAGGGTGAGGGTGAGGGTTAGGGTGATGTTTACTATTAGTGTTAGGGTTAGGTTTAGTGTGAGGGTTAGGTTAAGGTTAGAGTGAGGGTTAGTGTGAGGGTTAGGGTGAGGTTAAGTGTTAAGGTGAAGGTTAGGGTGAGGGTGAGGGTTAGGGTTAGGGTAAGGGTTAGTGTTAGGGTGAGGGTTAGGATTGGGGTTAGGGTGAGGTTGAGGTTTAGGGTTAGAGTTAGGGTTAGGTTGAGGGTTAGGGTGAGGTTTAGCGTTAGGTTGAAGGTGGGAGTTAGGGTTAGGTTTGGGGTGAGTGTTAGGTTTAGGGTGAGAGTTAGAGTTAGGGTTAGGGTAAGGGTGAGGCTTAGGTTTAGGTTTGGGTTTAGAATTAGGGTGAGGGTGAGGTTGAGGAATAGGGTTAGGATTAGGGTTAAGGTTAGGGTGAGGGTTAGAGTTATGTTTAGGGTTAGGGGTAGGGGTAGGGTGAGGGTGAGGTTTAGGGTGAGTGTTAACCTTAGGGATAAGGTTAGTGTTAGGGTTAGGTTGAGGGTAAGGGTGAGGGTGAAGGTTAGGGTGAGGGTTAGGTTTAGGATTAGGGTTTGATTGAGGTGTAGGGTGAGCTTTAGGTTTAGGGTTAGTGTGAGGGTTAGTCTTAGTGTTAGAGTTAGGGTGAGGGTTAGGGCAAGGGTTAGCGTAAGTATTAGGGTGAGTTTCAGGGCGAAGAATAGGGTTAGGGTGAGGGTTAGGATGAGCAGTAGGTTTAGGTTGAGGGTTAGGGTGAGTGTTAGGGTTAGGGGTAGGCTGAGGGTAACAGTAAGGGTGAGGGTGAGGGTTAGGCTTAGGCTTAGGCTTAGCGTGAGGGTAAAGGTTAGGGTGAGGTTTAGGATGAGGGTGAAGTTTAGGGTTAGGCTGAGCGTTAGTGTGATGTTTAAGGTGAGGGTTAGGGTTAGGATTACGGTTAGGGTTAGGGTCAGGGTGAGTGTGAGGGTGTGGTTTAACGTGAGTTTGAGGGTTAGGGTGAGGGTGAGGGTTAGGGTGAGGTTTAGGGTTAGGGTTTTAGTGAGGGTGAGGTTTAGGTTAAGTGTTAGTGTGAGAGTTACGGTTAAGGTTAGGGTTAGGATGAGAGTTAGGGTTAGGTTGAGGGTGAGGGTGAGGATGAGGGTTTTGCTTAGGTAAGGGTTAGAGTTATGGTTAGGGTGAAGATTAGGGTGAATTTGAGGGTTACAGGGAGGGTTTCGTTTAGGGTGAGGTTTAGGTTTAGGGTTAGGGTGATGGGTAGGGTTAGGGTGATGTTTTGGGTGAGGGTGAGGGTTACCCTGAGGTGAGGGTTCGGGTGAGGATGAGGGTTAGGGTGAGGGTAAGGGTTAGGGTGAGGTTGAGGGTCAGGGTTAGGGTGATGGTGACCGTGAGGGTGCAGGTGAGGGTGAGGGTTAGTGTTAGCGTGAGGTTTAGGGTGAGTGTGTTAGGGTGAGGATGAGGGTTAGGATTAGGGTTAAGGTTAGGGTGAGGTCTAGGGTGAGGGTTAGGGTTACGGTTCGGGTTAGGGTTAGGATGAGGGTTAGGGTGAGTGTTAGGTTTAGGGTTAGTTTGAGGGTTAGGGTTAGAGTTACGGTTAGGGTTAGGGTGAGGATGAGGATAACGGTTAGGGTTAGGTTTAAGGTGAGGGTGAGAGTTAGGATTAGGATTAGGGTTAGGGTTTGGTTTAGGCTGAGGGTGAGGGTGAGAGTTAGATTTAGGGTAAGATTTAGGGTTAGAGTTAGGGTGAGGATTAGAGTGTGGGTGAAGTTTAGGGTGAGGGTTAGCTTTAGGATGAGGTTTAGGTTTAGGATTAGGGTGAGGATTAGAGTTAGGGTGATGTTTAGGGTGAGGGTGAGGGTTAGGGTGAGGGTGAGAGGGTTAGTATTAGGGTGAAGGTGAGTTTGAGGGTGAAGGTTAAGGTTAAGGTTAGGGATAGGGTGAGGTTTTGGGTGAGGGTGAGGGTTGGGTTTAGGGTTAGAGTTAGGGTGAGGGTAAGGGTTAGGGTGAGATTTAGGATGAGGTTGAGGGTTAAGGTTTGGGTAATGTTTAATGTTAGGATTAGGGTTAGGGTGAGGGTTAGGCTTAGGGTTAGAGTTAGGGTGATGGTTAAGGTTAGGATTCGGGTTAGGGTGAGGGTGAGGGTTAGGGTTCGGTTTAGGGTTAGGGTGAGGGTTAGGTTTAGGGTTAGGGTTAGGGTGAGTGTAAAGGTTAGTGTGAGGGTTAGGATGAGGGAGAGGGTAAGGGTTAGGGTGATATTTAAGGTTAGGATTAGGGTTAGGGTGAGGGTGAGGGTTAGGGTTAGGTTTATGTTTAGGATGAGGGGTAGGGTGAGGGTTAGGTTTAGGGTTAGTGTTAGGGTGTTAGGGTGAGGGTTAAGGTTAGGGTGAGGATTCGGGTTAGGTTTAGGGTTAGGGTGAGGGTGAGCGTCAGGGTGAAGTTTTGGGTTAGGATTACGTTTAAGGTTAGGGATAGGCTGAGGATGAGGGTGAGTGTGAGGGTGAGGGTCAGGGTTAGGTTTAGGTTTAGGCTGAGGGCTATGGTGAGGGTGAAGGTTAGGGTGAGAGTGAGGGTGAGGGTGAGTGGGTTAGGTAAGGGTTAGAGGGAGGGTTCTGGTTAGGGTGAAGTTTAGGGTTAGGGTTAGGTTGAGTTTTAGGGTTAGGGTGATGTTTTGGGTGAGGGTGAGGGTTACTGTGAGGTGAGGGATCGAGTGAGGGTGAGAGGGTGAGGATGAGGGTTAGGGTTAGGGTTTGTGTGAGGATTAGGGTGAAGTTAAGGTTTAGGGTGAGGATGAGGGTTAGAGTTAATGTTAGGGTTAGGGTGAGGTTTAGGGTTTGGGTGAGGGTGAGTTTGAGGGTTAGGATTAGGGTGAGTGTTAGGGTTAAGGTTAGGGTTAGGCTGAGAGTTAGGGTTAGGTTGAGGGTGAGGGTAAGGTTTAGGGTTTCAGTTAGGTAAGGGTAAGGGTAATGGTTAGGGTGAGGAGTGGGGTGAGATTGAGGGTTAGAGGGAGGGTTACGGTTAGGGGTAGGGTTAGGGTTAGGGTGATGGTTAAGGTTAGGCTGATGTTTTGGATGAGGGTTAGGGTTATCGTGAAGTGAGGGTTCGGGTGTGGGTGAGGGTTAGGGTGAGGGTAAGGGTTAGAGTGAAGGAGAGGGTTAGGGTTAGGGTGAGGGTGACCGTGAGGGTGAGGTTTAGGGTTAGCATGAATGTTAGGGTGAGGGTGTTAGGGTGATTGTGAGTGTTAGGGTTAGGGTGAGGGCTAGGTTAAGGGTGAGGTTTTGGGTGAGGGTGAGGGTGAGGTTGAGGGTTAGGGTGTGGGTGAGGGTTAGGGTTAGGGTTAGGGTTAGGCTTAGGGTGAGGAGTAGGGTTAGGTTTAGGGTGAGGGTTAGGTTTATTGTGAGGGTTAGGTTTACGGATAGGGCTAGGGTGAGGATAAGGGCTAGGGTGGGGGTTTGGGTGAGAGTGAGGGTTAGGGTTAGCGTGAGTGTTAGGGTGAGTGTTAGGATGAGGGTTAGGGTTAGGGTTAGGTTTAGGGTTAGGGTGAGGGTTAGGGTTAGGTTTAGTGTGAGGGTAAGGTTTAGGGTGAGGGTAAGGCTGAGAGTGAGGGATAGGTTTAGCGTGAGTGTTTAGGTGAGGGTTAGGGTGAGGGTTAGGGTTAGGGTTAAGGTGAGGGTTAGGATTAGGGTTAGGGTTAGGGTTAGCTTTAGGGTTAGGGTTAGGGTTAGGGTTTACAATTTGATGTTCACCAGGAACACCTGGAGGCCTGACGGTAAACAGAATCTGAAATTCTTCCTAAGAAGCCTTGAAAAGGAGTGAAACGCACCTATCTTGCAATAACTCAGAACCTCATTCTGAGTGTTTCTGGCAGAAGTCATTCACACAACGGTGGACTAATTAGAGCCTGACATAGCTAGTGCCGTCCATATTCCTGGATGGACAGTTGTCGCGTCCCAAACAACTGAGGTGTAGTTCTCCAAACTTTCACAGAGTACCATAAGTACAGGTTCAACTTACTTCCTCAGGTTGAATAGAGTTTAGCCATCAAAGATGTAATCAGTAGAGGGTTAGGATTAGGGTTCTTACTAGAGTGAGGTTTAGGGTTAAGGTTTAGGGTTAGGGTTAGGGTAAGTGTTAGGTTTAGAGTGAGGGTTAGGTTTAGGTTTAGGGTGAGGGTGAGGGTGAGGGTTAGGGTTAGGGTGAGTGTAAGGGTTAGGGATAGGGTGAGTGTGAGTGTGAGGGTTAGGGTTCGGTGAACGTTAGAATAAGGGTGAGGTTTGGGGTTGGATAAGGGTTAGAGTTAGGTTGAGGGTGAAGGGGAAGGTTAAGTTTAGGTTACGGTTAGGGTTAGGGTTAGGATTAGCGTTAGGGTTAGGGATAGACTGAGGGTGAGGGTGAGGTTGAGGGTGAGTGTTTGGTTTAGGACGAGTGTTAGGGTTAGGGTTAGCGTGAGTTTTAGGGTTAGGATGAGTGTTGGGGTGAGGGGTAGTTTTACGGTTAGGGTGAGGGTTAGGGTTAGTGTGAGGGAGAAGTTATGGTTAGGGTTAGGGTGAGGGTAAGTCTTAGTGTGAGGTTTAGGGTTAGGGTTAGGGTGAGGGTTAGGGTGAAGGTAAGTGTAAGAGTGATGGTTAGAGTGAAGCTGAGTGTTAGGTTTAGTTTAGTTACGTTTAGGTTTAGGGTGAGGTTTAGGGTTAGGGTTAGGGTTAGCGTGAGTTTTAGGGTTAGGATGAGTGTTGGGGTGAGGGGTAGTTTTACGGTTAGGGTGAGGGTTAGGGTCAGGGTGAGGGTTAGAGTTAGGGTGAGGGTTAGGGTTAGGGTGAGGTTTAGGGTGAAGGTGAGGGTTCGGGTGAGGTGAGCATGGGTAGGGTTAAGGTTAGGGTGAGGGTTAGGGTTAGTGTGAGGGTTAGGGTTAGGGTTAGGGTAAGGGTGAGGGTGAGGGTTAAGGTGAGGGTTAGGGTTAGCATTTTGGTTAGGGTGAGGGTTAGGGTGAGGGTTAGGGTTAAGTTTAGGGTTAGGGTAAGGTTGAAGTTGAGGGTTAGAGTTAGGATTAGAGTCAGGCTTTGGTTTAGGGTGAGGGGTAGGGTTAGGTGTAGGGTGAGGGTTGGGTTTAGTCTGAGGGTTACGGTTAGGGTTAAGGTTAGGGTTATGGTGAAGGTAAACCTTAGGGTTAGGGTTAGGGTTAGGGTTAGCCTTGGGGTGAGGCTTAGTGTTAGTGTGAGGAATAGGGTTTAGTTTTATGGTTAGGGTGAGGGTTAGGGTGAAGGTGAGGGTTCAGGTGAGGTGTAGGATGAGGGGTAGGGTTAAGGTTAGGGTGAGGGTTAGGTTTAGTTTGAGGGCTAGGGTTAGGTTTAGGGTAAGGGTGAGGGTGAGGGTTAGGTTGAGGGTGAGGGTTAGGGTTAGCATTTCGGTTAGGGTGAGGGTTAGGGTTAAGGTTAGCGTGAGGCTTTGGTTTAGGGTGAGGGGTAGGATTAGGTTTATGGTGAGGGTTCGGTTTAGTCTGAGGGTTAGGGTTAGGGTTAAGGTTAGGGTTAGGTTTAGGGTTTGAGTTAGCCTTAGGGTGAGGCTTAGGGTTAGTGTGAGGAATAGGGGTAGGTTTATGTTTAGGGTTAGGGTGAGGGGTAGGGATAGGGTTTGGGTGAGGGTTAGGGTGAAGTTTAGGGTTAGGTTGAGGGTTAGCGTGAGGCTTTGGTTTAGGGGGAGGGTTAGGGTTAGGATTAGGGTTAGGGTGAGGGTTAGGGTGAAGGTAATGGTTAGGGTGAGGCTGAGTGTTAGGTTTAGTTTTAGCGTTAGGGTGAGGGTTAGGGTCAGGGTGAGGGTTAGGGAGAGGGTGAAGGTTAGGGTTAGTGTGAGGGTTAGGTTTAGGTTTAGGGTAAGGGTGAGGGTGAGGGTTAGGTTGAGGGTGAGGGTTAGGGTTAGCATTCCGGTTAGGGGGAGGGTTAAGGTTAAGGTTAGGGTTAGGGTAAGGGTTAAGGTGCAGGTTAGGGTTAGGGTTAGCGTGAGGCTTTGGTTTAGGGTGAGGGGTAACGTTAGGTTTAGGGTGAGGGTTGGGTTTAGTCTGAGTTTTAGGGTTAGGGTTAAGGTTAGGGTTATGGTGAAGGTAAAGGTTAAGGTTAGGGTTAGGGTTAGGTTCAGCCAGAGGGTGAGGATTAGTGTTAGTTTGAGGATTAGGGTTAGGGTTAAGTTTAGGGTTAGGGTGAGGGGTAGGGTTAGGGTTTGGGTGAGTGTTAGGGTGAAGTTTATGGTTAGGTTTAGGGTTAGCGTGAGACTTTGGTTTAGGGGGAGTTTTAGGAATAGGGTTAGGGTTAGGGTGAGGGTTAGAGTAAGGGTGAGGGTTAGGTTTAGTGTGAGGGTTACAGTTACGGTTAGGGTGAGGTTGAGGGTTAGGGTTAGGGTTAGGATTAGGGTTAGAGTGAGGTTTAGGGTTAGGCTTAGGGTTAGGCTGAGGATGAGGGTGAGTGTGAGTGTTAGGGTGAGGGTAAGAGTTAGCGTGAGAGTTAGTGTTAGGTATAGGTTGAGGGTTAGGTTTAGGTTGATTTTTAGGGTAAGGGTTAGGATTAGGGGTAGAGTGAGTGTTCAGGTGAGAGTGATGGTTTGAGTGTGGGTGATGGTTAGGATTAGAGTGAGGGTTAGGGTGACGTTTAGGGTTAGGGTGAGGGAGAGGTTTAGGGTTAGGGATAGGGTTAGGGTTAGGGTGAGGGTTAGAATTAGAGGTAGTGTGAGGGTTAGAATGTGGGGTAGGCTAAGAATTAGGGTGAGGGTTAGGGTTAGGGTTATTGTTAGATTGAGGTTTAGGGTCAGGGTTAGGTTTAAGGTTAGGGTGAGATTTAGGTTTAGGTTTAGGTTTAGGGTTAGGGTTAGTGTGTGGGCTAGGGTGAGGGTGAGGATGAGGGTTAGGTTTAGGAATAGGATTAGGTTTAGG
Source organism: Dipodomys spectabilis (assembly GCF_019054845.1). Lineage (NCBI taxonomy): Eukaryota > Metazoa > Chordata > Mammalia > Rodentia > Heteromyidae > Dipodomys > Dipodomys spectabilis. The sequence goes on from NW_024871480.1 coordinate 104,189, forward strand.
GTTAGGTTAGGGATAGGATGAGGCTTAGGATTAGGTAAGGTTTAGTGTGAGGGTTAGGGTAAGGGTGAGGTTTAAGGTTAGGGTGCGGGTTAGGGTTAAGCTGATGTTTAGTGTGAGGGTGAGGGTTAGGTTGAGGGTGAGGGTTCGGGTACGGGTGAGGGTTAGGGTTAGGGTGAGTGTTAGAGTGACAGTGAGTTTGAGTGTTAGGTTTAGGGTAAGGGTTAGGGTGAGTATTATGGTGAGGGTGAGGGTTAAGGTTAGGTTTAGGGTTAGTGTTAGGATTAGGGTTTGGGTGAGTGTTAGAGTTAGGGTTAGGGTTAGGGTTAGGGTAGGGTGAGGGTAAGCTTTAGGGTGAGGGTTAGGGTTAGGCTGAGGGTGAGGTTGAGGTTGAGGGTTAGGGTTAGGTTTAGGGTTACGGTGATGGGTATACTTAGGCTTAGGGTTAGGATTAGAATTAGGGTGAGTGTGAGGGTGAGGAATATGGTTAGCATTAGGGTTAGGGTTAGGGTTAGGCTGAGGGTCAGAATGAGTGTTAGGGTTAGGGTTAGGGTTAGGTTGAGTATTAAGGTTAGGCATAGGGTTAGCATGAGTTTTAAGATGAGTGTTGGGGTTAGGGTTAGGGTGAGGGTAAGGGTTAGTGTGAAGTTTAGGGTGAGGGTGAGGATAAGGTTTAGGGTGATGGTTAGGATGAGGGTGAGGGTTAGGGTTAGGGTGAGTGTTAGGGTTAGAGTCAGGATGAGGGTGAGGTCTAGGGTGAGGGTGAGATTTAGTGTGAGGGTGAGGGAGAGGGTGAGGGTTAGGGTGTGGGTTACGGTTAGGGTTAGGGTTAGGGTTAGGTTGAGGGTGAGGCTGAGGTTGAGGTTTAAGGTCAAGGTGAGGGTGAGTGTGAGGGGAGGGTTAGGGTTCAGGTTAGGATTAGGTTGAGGGTGAGGGTGAGGGTTAGTGTTTGGATTAGGGTTAGGATTAGGGTTAGGCTGAGTGTTAGTGTGAGGGTGAGGGTGATGGTTAGTGTTAAGTTTAGAGGGAGGGATAGGTTTATTGTTAGGGTTAGGATGAGGATGAGGGTAAGGGTTAGGTTTAGGGTTAGGGGGAGGGAGAGGGTTAGGGTGAGGGTTTGGGTTAAGTTAAGGGTTAGGGTTAGGGTGACGGTTAGGGTCAGGGTTCGGGTGAGCGTAAGGGTTAGGGTTAAAGTTAGAGTTAAGGTGAAAATTAGAGTTAGGGTTAGGGTGAGGTTGAGGGTTAAGGTTAGGATTAGGTTTAGAATTGGGGTGAGGGTGAGGGTGAGTTATAGGGTTAGGATTAGAGTTAGATTTAGGGTTAGGCTGAGGATGAGGGTGAGTGTTAGGGTTAGGGTTAGGGTTAGGGTGAGTGTTAGGGTTAGACTTAGGGTTAGGATAAGGGTTAAGGTGAGGGGTAGGGTTTGGGTTAGTTTGAGGGTTAGGGTTAGGTTGAGGGATAGGGTGTGGATTATGGTTAATGTTAGGGTCAGGGTTAGGGTTAGGGTGAGGGTTAGGGTTAGGGTGAGGGTGAGAGTCAGGGTGAAGTTTAGGTTTAGGATTAGTTTTACGGTAGGGATAGTCTGAGGGTGAGAGTGAGGATGAGTGTGAGAGTTAGGGTTAGGTAAGTGTTAGGCATATGTTTAGGTTGAGTATTAGGGTGATTTTGAGGGTTAGAGGCAGGGTTAGCCTTAGGGAGAGGGTTAGGGTTAGGGTTAGGGTTAGGGTTATGTTTTGGGTGAGTGTGAGGGTTACCTTGAGGTGAGGGTTGGAGTGATCGTGAGGGTTAGGGTGAGGATGAGGGTTAGGATTAGGGTTTGTGTGATTATTAGGGTGAGGTTAAGGCTTAGGGTGAGGGTTAGGGTTAGTGTTAGGGTTAGAGTGAGGGTTAGGGTGAGGGTTAGGGTTAGGGTTTTGGTGATTGTGAAGTTTAGGTTTAGGGTTAGGGTGAGAGTTAGGGTTAAGGTTAGGGTTAGGATGAGAGTTAGGGTTACGTTGAGGATGAGGGTGAGGATGACGGTTTCGGTTAGGGAAGGGTTAGGGTTATGGTTAGGGTGAGGATTAGGGTGAATTTGAGGGTTACAGGGAGGGATACGTTTAGGGTGAGGTTTAGGGTTAGGGTGAGGGGTAGGGTTAGGGTGAGGTTTTGGGTGAGGGTGAGGGTTACCCTGAGGTGAGGGTTCAGGTGAGGATGAGGGTTAGGGTGAGGGTAAGGGTTAGGGTGAGGTTGAGGGTTAGGTTTAGGGTAAGGGTGACCGTGAAGGTGCGGGTGAGGGTGAGGGTTAGTGTTAGCGTGTGGGTTAGGGTGAGTGAAAGAGTTAGGGTGAGCATGAGGGTTAGGGTTAGGGTGAGGGTGAGGGCTAGGTTAAGGGTGAGAGTTTGGGTGAAGGTGAGAGTGAGGTTGAGGGTTAGGATGTGGATGAGGGTTAGGGTTAGTGTGAAGGTTAGAGTGAAGGTGAGGTTTATGGTGAGGCTGAGGGTTAGGTTTAGGGTTAGGTTTAGGGTGAGGATTAGGGTCAAGATGAGGGTTAGGGTGAGGGTTAGGGTTAGGGTTAGGGTGAGTGTTAGGGTTAGTGTGAGGGTTATTGTTAGGGTTAGGGTTAGGGTGAGGTTAAGGTTTAGGGTGAGGGTTTTGGATGAGGGTGAGTGTTACGGTTAGAGTGAGGGTTAGGTTTAGGGTGAGGGTTAGTGTTAGGGTGAGGTTTAGGGTTAGGGTTAGGGTGAGGTTGAAGGTGAGGGTGAAGATGAGGGTTAGGGTGTGGGTAAGGGTTAGGGTTAGGGTGAGGGTTAGGGTGACAGTGAAAGTTAGCTTGAGGGGGAGGCTTAGGGTACGGTTGAGGGTTAGCATTAGGGTTAGGGTTAGGGTGAGGGGTAGGATTAGGGTTATCATGAGGGTTAGGGTAAAGTTTCGGGTTAGTGTGAGGGTTAGTGTTAGGGTGAGGGTGAGAGCAATTTTTAGGCTGAGGGTTAGGGTAAGGATGAGTGTTAGGATTAGGGTTAAGTTTAGGGTGAGGTCTAGGGTGAGGGTTAGGGTTAGGGTTCGGGTTAGGGTTAGGATGAGGGTTAGGGTGAGTGTTACGGTTACGATTAGTTTGAGGGTTAGGGTTAGGGTTACGTTTAGGGTTAAGGTGAGGATGAGGGTGAGGGTTTGTGTAACGGTTAGGTTTAGGTTTATGGTGAGGGTGAAATTTAGATTTAGGATTAGGGTTAGGCTTTGGTTTAGGATGAGGGTGCGGTTGAGGGTTAGGGTTAGAGTTAGGGTTAGGTTGGTGATTAGGGTGATGTTTAGAGTTAGGGTGAGGGTGAGGGTTAGGAATAGGTTTAAGGTGAGGGTTTGGGTTTTGGTGAGAGTTAGAGTTAGGGTTAGGGTGAGGGTGAGGTTTAGGTTTTGGGTTAGAGTTAGGGTGAGGGTAAGGGTTAGGGTGAGGTTTAGGATGAGGGTGAGGGTTAGGGTTTGGGTGATGTTTAATATTAGGATTAGGGTTAGGGTGAGGGTTAGGGTGAGGGTTAGGGTTAGGGTTAGGGTTAGGGTTAGGGTTAGGCTTAGTGTGAGGGTGAGGGGAAGGGTGAGTGTTTGGGTTAAGTTTAGGATTAGGTTGAGGTAAGGGTTAAGGTGAGGTTTAGGGTTAGGGTGAAGCGTAGTGTGAGGGTTAGTGTTAGGGTTATGGTTCGGTTAGGGTGAGGGTTAGGGTGAGGTTTAAGGTTAGTGTTAGGGTTGGGGTAGATTGAGTGTTAGGGTTAGTGTGAAGTTTAGGGTGAGGTTAGGTTTAGGGTTAGTGTGAGGGTAAGGGTTTTGGTGCGGGTTAGAGTGAGAGTGAGGGTTGGGGTAAGGTTTAGATGTAGGATTAGATTCAGAGTGAGGGTTAGGGTTAGGGTTAGTGTGAGGGTTAGGCTGAGTGGTAGGGTTAGGGTTAGGATGATGGTGAGGTTGAGGTTTTCGGTTACGTAGGGATTAGGTTTAGGGTTAAGGAGAGGATTAGGGTTTGGGTGAGGGTTACGGAGCTGGTAAGTGTTAGGGTTTGGGTGAGGGTTAGGGTTAGAGTGAAGCTGAGGGTGAGAGTTTTGTTTAGGTTAGGGTTAAGGTTAGGTTTAGGGTTATGGTTAGGTTTAGGATTAGGTTTTAGCTAAGCGTGAGGGGGAGGGTTAGGGTTAGGGTGAGGGTTAGGGTTAGTGTGAGGGTTAGGTTTAGGGATAGGTTTAGGGATACGGTGAGGGTAAGGGTTAGGGTTAGGGTTAGGGTTAGGGTGAGGTTTACAGTTAGCGTTATGGTTAGGGTGTAGGTTAGGTTGAGGGTTGGGGTTAGGTTTAGGTTGAGGGTGAGGGTGACGGTTAGGGTTAGTGTGAGGGTGAGGGTTAATTTTTTTGTTAGGGTGAGGGTGAGGGTTAGGTTTAGGAGAAGTGTTAGGGTTAGGCTTAGGGGGAGGGGGAGGGGAAGGGTGAGGGTTTATGTTAGGGTAAGGATTAGGGTTAGGGTGAAGGTGAGGGTTAGGGTTAGAGTTGGGGTGAGGGTTTGGGTGAGTGTTAGGGTGAGGGTGAGGGTTAGGGTTAGGGTTAGGGAAGGGTGAAGGTAAGGGTTAGGGTGAGGGTTAGTGTTAGGCTGAGGGTGAGGGTGAGGGTGAGGTTTAGGGTTAGGTTTAGGGTTAGGGTGAGGGTGAAGGTTAGGGTTAGGTTTAGGATGAGAGGGTGAGGGTTAGGGTTAGGGATAGTGTGAGGGTTAGGGTTAATGTGAGGGTTAGGGTTAGGTTTTCCGTGAGGGTAAGGGTAATGGTGAGGTGTCGGATGAGGGTGAGGGTTAGGGTTAGGTTGAGGGTTAGGGTTAGGTTGAGGGTTAGGGTGAGGATGAGGGTTAGGTTTAGGGTTAGGGTTAGGGTGAGAGTTAGGATGAGGGTTAGGGTTAGGGTGAGGGTGAATGTTAGGGTGAGGGTAAGGGTTAGTGTGAGGGTTAGTTTTAGGATTATGTTTAGGTTGTGGGTAAGGGTTAGGGTAAGGGTTAGGATGAGTGTGAGGGTTAGGGTGAGGGCTTGAGTTATAGTGAGGGATATGTTTAGGGTTTTGGTTAGGCTGAGGCCTTGGGTGAGGGTGAGGTTGAGGGTGAGGTTGATGGTGAGGGTTAGAGTGTCGGTGAGGGTTAGGGTTGAGTGAGGGTTAGGGTGATGTTTAAGGTTAGGGTTAGGGTTAGGGTTAGGTTGAGGGTGAAGGTGAGGGTTATGGTTAGGGTGAGGGTTAGGGTTACGGTTAGGATTAGTGATAGGGTTAGGGTTAGGGTTAGGGGTTAAGGAAGTTTGAGGGTAAGGGTTATGGTGAGGGTTAGTGTTAGGCTGAGGGTGAGCGTGAGAGTGAGGTTTAGGGTTATGTTTAGGATTAGTGTGAGTCTTAGGGTTAGGTTTAGGGTTAGGATGAGGTTTAGGGTGAGGGGTAGGGTTAAGGTTAGGTAGAGGTTGAGGGTGAGGGTTAGGGTTTGTGTGAGTGTTAGGGTTAGGGTCATGGTTAGGGTTAGGCTGAGGGGTAGGGTGAGGGGTAAGGTGAAGGTGAGGGTTAGGGTGAGGGTGAGTGTGAGGTTTAGTGTGTCGGTGAGTGTTAGGGTAGATTGAGGGTTAGGGGGACGGTGAGGGTTACGGTGAGGGTGAGGGTTAGTGTTATGGTTATGGTTAGGTTTAGGGTCAGGTTGAGGATTAGGGTTACGGTTAGGGTTAGATTGAGGTTTAGGGTGAGGGGTAGGTTTAGGGTTAGCGTGAGGGTAAGGGTTAGGTTTGGGTCAGGGTTAGGTTTAGGTTTAGGGTGAGGGTAATTGTTAGGGTGAGGGTTAGGATGAGGGTGAGGGTTAGGGTTAGAGTGATGTTTAAGGTGAAGTTTAGGGTGAGGGTTAGGGTTAGGGTGTGGGTAAGGGTTAGGTTGAGCGTGCGGATTAGGTTTACGTTTAGGGTTAGTGTGAGGGGTAGGGTTAGGTTTAGGGTGAGGGTTAGGTTTAATGTGAATGTTATGGTTAGGAATAGGGTTAGGACGAGGGTAAGGGTTAGGATTAGGATAGGGTGAGAGTAAGGTTTAAGGTTAGCATGAGTGTTAAGGTGAGGTTTAGGGTTAGGTTAAGGGATAGGGTGAGGGTTGGATGAGGGTGAGTGTTGGGTTGTGATTGAGGGTTAGGGTAAAAGTGAGAGTTAGGTTGACGGGGAGGGTTAGAGTGAGGGTGAGGGTTAAGGTTAGCGTTAGGCTGATGATTAGGGTTTGTATTAGTGTTAGGGTGAGGATTAGGGTGAGGGGTATAGTTAGGGTTAGTGTGAGGGTTAGGATTAGTGTGAGGGTTAGGGTTAGGGTTAGGTTTAGAGTGAGGGTAAGGGTTAGGATGAGGTTTAGGGTGACGTTTAGAGTTAGGTTTAGGGTGAGGGTTAGGGTTAGCGTGAGAGTTAGGGTTAGTGTGAGGGTGAGGGTGAGGGTTAGGGTTAGGTTAGGGTTAGAATTAGGGTTAAGGTGCGGGTGAAGAATAGCTTTAGGATTAGGGGTAGGGTTAGGGTTAGGATGATGGTGATGTTGCGGGTTTCGGTTACATAAGGGTTAGGTTTAGGGTTAAGGAGAGGATTAGGGTTTGGGTGAGGGGTAGGGTGATGGTAATTGGTAGGTTTTGAGTGAGGGTTAAGGTTAGGGTGAAGCTGAGGGTG
>NW_024871481.1:12500-81945 GCF_019054845.1 Dipodomys spectabilis
ATGTGTGTCCTAATCTGTACCCTAACACTACCATGTGCTCCAAACTTTACATGCACCCTAACAAGTACCCAAACATATACATTAACATATACTCTAACCCTAAGGCAAACTCTTATCAAATATCCTAAGACATATCCTAACCACAACACATATCTTGACCACGACCACGTACTCACATGCACCCTAACAAGTACCTCATATTTACAGAACCATACCAAACACACGGCTTAATCCTAAACTGTACCCTCATATGTGCCCTAACCCCAACACGTAACTTAAGCCTAACACATAGCCTCACTCTTCACATATTGAACAAGTACTCTAAACCTAACATGCACTCTAACCTGTCCCCTAATGTACCCCAATGCATATCCGAACACGTGCCTTAACATTAACTCAAATCCTAGCATATTTTCTAACACTAACATATACCCTAACACGCATCCTAACACATATCCTAACATATACTCTAAATCCTAACATATAAGGTAAAAATTATGCTAACACATCCTCTAAACCGTACAGGTACTCTTACATGTACCCTAACACATACCATAACACATTCATGTCCTAACCCTAACATGTACTCTAACCACTAACATGGATGATAACAAGTACTCTAACATAGTCAGTACCCTAACATGAACCCTAACTATACCCATAACATCAAAAACCCTACAATTGAAATATAACCTCAATCATACCAACCTTAAAAACAGTAGCCCTAACAACCCTAAACATTAACATCACCCCTGACCACTGACAATCCTATTCCTTTACCCTATTTCTCAACAACCCAAGTGCTTAACCCTATTCCTCCTCTAGCTCTGGGGGACGGGTTAGGGATGCTGAGTGTATTAAGTATACCATTATTGTACGCATTTGAGTTGGCAAATGGCTTCGGGTTAGGCCTAAGATTGGTGAGTGGCTTAGTGTATATGTTAAGGGTACAGGTACCCTAAGCAAAACTTGAACCTACCATTAATATAAACAAACAACCCTATACTTGAACCCAAACCCAAACCTGACCAATCCTAACAACAGTAGCCCTAGTAACACTAGCCCCTATTGTCACCACCCCAGACTCGTGGCAACCCAAGTTTCTTAACCTAATCCCAACCCCACCCACACCCTGATACTTAACAGACTTACCTGCATGCTTGGAGGTAGATGGCCTTCTTTCATCAAACCTGCTTAAGCTGGGTCCAATTTTCACACAGAGATACATAGCACTCAACCCCCACCCATACCCTCATATGTGTATGCATGGCAGGTGTGTGAACAGAGTGAAAGCACAGCTGACTGCTCATTCCAGTCTCCAGTCTCCCCCAAAGTTGGGCATAGCAGGGCCCACACCATTGAGCAGGGTAGGGCAAGGACTCTGAGCAAACCAACCCCACAACGGCTGAGGCCATGGGAGTGGCCTAACATACACTCTAAACCATACAGGTTTGAAATCCTAAACACTAACATGTGCCTCAAACATGCCCTAACTCAAATCATAGCCCTAAGAAATACCCTAACATATGTGCTAACCCTTACACGTACCTGAACCCTAACATGTACCCAAACCCTAACACATACCTGAACACGTGCAGCAAACCACACATGTACCCTAAGATGTACCCCCCCAATATACTCTAACATGTTCCCTAACCCATAACTTAACCCTAACATGTATCCTAACACATACTCTAACCCTAACATGTACCCTAATTACTAACGTACAGTAACAATTACCCTAACGCAGTCTAAACCATACAAGCACCCTTACATACACCCAAACAACAATGTGTCTTAACAATACCCTAACATGTGGTCTTAATATATACCATAATCCTACCAAACATACCTAAAACCTAAACCATGACATACCTAAACCCTCACACATACCCGACCTCTAACACAAACCTGCTACCTACTAAAATTTTACCCTTACCCTAACACATATTATAACATATACTCAAGATACTAACATGTATGGTAACAATTATTCTTACATGAATTTTGAACAAAACAGGTACTCTTAAATGTACCCTAGCATGTACCCCAAACACTCTAATGTATACCCTAAGATAGAAATTAAAAGATACTCTGACATGTAACCTAAACATAACATGTACCTTAACCACTGTCACGTACTGTAAACCTTACATATACCCTAAGAAGTACCCTAAACTTATGCCAACACACATCCTAACATGTTGCCTAACCCAAACCATAACTGTAACCCCAACACATACTCAAACATGTACTCACACACTCTAAACATGTGCACATATCTTACAACGTAACCTCATGTGTACTTCAAGGCATGTGTACTTCAAGTCATGTGTACTCTAACACGTGCACAACACATACCGTTTCCTAACATATACTCCAAATGATAACTCATATCCTAACAAGCACCCTAACACTTATTCAAAACCATGCAAGTACTCTTAAACTCACTCAAACATGTACCCCAAAGTAACCTAATATACACCCTAATGTGTGCCCTAACTTTACCAAGTATGTTAACCCTAACAGATTTCACACTAGTACTCTAACACATTAAACATACTCTAGACACTAACATAAATGGTAACAAGTACCCTAACATGTACTCTATAAAGCATACAGGTAAGCTTACATGTACCCTGAAATCACCTAATATACTCTAACCCTGACCCTAACATGTATTCTATCAAGTACCTTGACATGTACTGTAAAATATACAAGTATCCATACATGTACCCTAACATGACTCAAACATAAGCTAGCATGTACCCTAACATGTACCCTAACATACCCTAATAAGTACTGTAAACCACACAAGTATCTTTTTATGCACCCTATCATGTATCCCCAATGGTCCATAACACAGCCTAACATGTGCCCTAAGCCTAAAAGATGCCCTAACACATACCATAGTATCTGCCATAAGACACACTCTAACAAGTGCTCTAACATGTACTGTAACCCTAACAAATCCCCTATCAAGTACCCTAATTCTAAAACATACCCTAACATGGACGCAAACACATAGCCTAATGTGTGCCATTACTTTACCACGTATATTAAACCTAAAAGATTTCCAAATAGCACTGTAATGCACTAAACATGCTCTGGACCCTAACCCATATGGTAACAAGTACTGAAACATGTACTCTATAAACCGCAAGTATACCCTGAATGTACCCTAACAAAATATAATCCATACTCTACTAATAAATATGGTAACAAGGACCCTAACATGTACTCTAACCCAGTTACCCTTACATATACCCTCACACCTTCACACAAAAACTAACCCAAACCTTAATACCCTTACACATACTATAATCCTAACATGTATATTAACATGTGCCCCAACCACTAACACACACAGTAACAAGTACCCTAACACATCAGGTACTCTTACAAGCACCTTAACATGTACCCCAAATGTACCCTAACACTAACCCTAAGCAATACCCTAACACACATCGTAAACCTAACACAATATTGACATGTGCCCTGAAACATCATAGCCTGCATAGTTCCCTAACATGTGCTCTTAAGCCTAGGTACCCTTACGAGCACCCTAACATGTACTAGAAATGTAACCCAACACATACCCTAACACGTGCCCAAAAAATAACCAAAACCATCACCTTAACCAATATCCTAACATATGTCCTAACCCATGTCCTAACCCAAACACATACTCTAACACGTATTCTAATAAATACCCTAACCACTAATACATGGTCTAAACCATACAGGTAACCTTCATGTACCACAAATGTATAACCTGACACACAACCTAGTGCTGGCTCTAGTCCTAACATGTACCTTAACCCTAACATGTACCCCAAAATGTTCCCTAACATATGCTCCATTATACACCCTAACTCTGGCTCATACTCATACCCTAACATATACCCTAACCTGAATCCACACACAAACATGTACCCTAACACCTTATGTACCTTAAAGTGTGCCTCAACCCTAAAATGTATGGTAAACATGAACATGTATCCTAACAAGTACCCTAACACGTACTCCAAGTGATCCTTACATCACTCTAACATGTACCCAACATGCATCCTAACATGTACTCTTACACATACCTAACATGTACCTAACAAGTACCCTAACACATACTCCAAGTGATCCTTACATGCACCCTAACATGTACCCTTACACATACCTAACCCTAACACATAGCATAACCCTAACAATCCCAAACACTTACCATAAGTGTATTATGTACCCTAATGTATACCCTAACCACTAATATGTACAGAATCAAGCACCCTAACATGTACCCCAAACCTACACTAAATGCATGCCCTAACATGTACCCTAATGTACCTTAAACCCAAACACTATTTTAACATGTTCCCTAACATGTACCCCACCATACACCCTAACTCTGAACCCATACTCACATCTTAACATGTGCCTTAGCCCACACTCATACTCATACCCTAAGACATACCCTAAGCCACTCAGCAATCTTATGCCTCACCCTAAACCAGCTGCTAATCCAAATCCATAACTGTATGACTAACACTTTCTACAACTCCCCAAACCTACATTAACCCTTACTAACTAACTTGTGGGAGGCCCTGGAACACAATACCACTGGAATTCACCGACAGGAAATTGAAACACTTTTGTGTACCTAGTAACGTGTAAAAGAGGGCTAGGAACATGGCTTAGTGGCAGAGTGCTTGCTAGCATGCATGAAGCCCTGGGTTCAAATCCTAAATACCAGATACACAGAAAAATCTGGAAATGGTGCTGTGGCTCAAGTGATAGAGTGCTAGCCCTGAGTGAAAGAGCTCAGGGACATTGCCCAGGCTATAAGTTCAAGCCCCAGGACAGGCAAAAAAAATGTATATTATGAAAAATGTATATTATGAAAACAAAAATGTCTTTGTGCTGGTCCTGGGGCTTGAACTAGGGGCCTGGGTGCTCTCCCTGAGTTGTTTTTGTTCAGTGCCAGTGCTGTACCACTTGAGCCACAGCTCCACTTCTAGATGAGCCAGAATAGGAATTGGACATCCTTTAGAGCAGGCCTAGTCAGAGCTGGCCGAAACTGGAGCTGTTGCCAACAAGGGAAAGGCCCGGACATACAGAAAGCCCAAACCAGGAGCTCAGGGAAAGCCCAGACCCAGGGAATGATGAGACCTGGGGAAGGCCGAGACCCAAGGAAGGCCTGGACCCAGGGAAGGCCTGGGGAAAGAACAGGACTCTGGGAAGGGATGGATGCAGGCAAGGCCCAGATTCAAGAAAAAATGGGACTCAGGGAGGCCTGGACCCAGGGAAGCCCTGGACTCGGATATGTGTACTTGCTGCAGATGTGCAGCCAGCTACAGAGGCCTGGTGTGGGACCTGCCTGGTGTGGGGGCTGGTATAGGGCCTGGCGTGGGGCCTGCATGCTGTGGGGCCTGCCTGGAGTGGGGCCTGGTGTGGGACCTGCCTGGTATGGGGCCTGGTATGGGGCCTGCCTGGTGTGGGGCCTGGTATGGGGCCTGCCTGGTATGGGGCATGCTGTAAGGGCTGCCTGGTTTGAAGCCTGGTATGGGGCCTGGTGTGGGACCTGCCTGATGTGGGGCCTGGTATGGGGCCTGGTGTGGGGCCTGCCTAGTGTGGGGCCTGTTGTGGGACCTGATGTAGGGCTTGGTGTGGGGCCTGGTGTGAGACCTGCCTGGTGTGGGGCCTGGTGTGGGACCTGGTGTGGGACCTGCCTGGTGTGGGCCCTGGCATGGGGCCTGGTGTGGGACCTGCCTGGTGTGGGGCATGCCTGGTGTGGGGCATGCCTGGTGTGGAGCCTGGCGTGGGGGCTGCCTGGTGTGGGGCGTGATGTGGGACCTGCCTGGTATGAGGCCTGGTGTGTGGCCTGCCTGGAGTGGGGCCTGGTGTGGGGCCTGGCATGGGATCTGGCATGGGGCCTGGTGTGGGGCCGGCCTAGCATGGGACCTGCCTGGTGTGGGGCCTGCCTGGTGTGGGACCTGCCTGGTGTGGAGCCTGGCATGGGGCCTGCCTGGTGTGGGCCTGGTATAGGACCTGGCATGGGCCTGATGTGAGGCCTGCCTGGTGTGGGGCCTGCCTGGTGTGGGGCCTGCTTGGTGTGGGGCCTGGCGTGGGGTCTGGTGTGGGGCCTGCCTGGTGTGGGGCCTGGTGTGGGGTCTGCCTGGTGTGGGGCATGCCTGAAGTGGGGCCTGGTGTGGGGCTTGGCGTAGGGCCTAGTATGTGACCTAGTGTGGGGCATGGTGTGGGGCCTGCCTGGTGTGGGATCTGGCTTGGGGCCTGATGTGGGACCTGCCTGGTGTGGGGCCTGCCTGGTGTGGAGCCCGGCATGGGGCCTGATGTGGGACATGCCTGGTGTGGGGCCTGCCTGGTGTGGAGCTCGGCATGGGGCCTGGCGTGGGGCCTGGTATGGGGCCTGCTTGGTGTGGGGACTGGTATGAGGCCTGCCTGGTATGGGGCCTGGTGTGGTCCCTGACGTGAGGCCTGGCGTGAAGCCTGACATGGGGCTTAGTATGTGACTTGGTATGGGGCATGGTGTGGGGCCTGCCTGGTGTGGGGCCTGGCTTGGGGCATGGTGTGGGGCCTGCCTGGTGTGGGGCCTGCCTGGTGTGGAGCCCGGCATGGGGCCTGATGTGGGACCTGCCTGGTGTGGGGCCTGCCTGGTGTGGAGCCCGGCAAGGGGCCTGCCTGGTGTGGGGCTTGGTGTGGGGCTTGCTTGGTGTGGGGCCTGGTGTGAGGCCTGCCTGGTATAGGGCCTGGTGTGGTCCCTGACTTGAGGCCTGGCATGAAGCCTGACGTGGGGCCTAGTGTGTGACCTGGAGTGGGGCATGGTGTGGGGCCTGCCTGGTATAGGTCCTGGTATGGGGCCTGGAGTGGGACCTGCCTGGTGTGGGGCCTGGTGTGGGGCCTGGTATGGGGCCTGGTGTGGGGCCTGCCTGGTGTGGGGCCTGGTGTGGGGCCAGGTATGGGGCCTGGCATGTGGCCTGGCATGAGGCCTGGCGTGGGGGCTGCCTGGTGTGGGGCCTGGTATGGGGCCTGGCATGAGGCCTGGCGTGGGGGCTGCCTGTTGTGAGGCCTGGTGTGGGACCTACCTGGTGTGAAGCCTGCCCGATGTGGGGCCTGGTGTGGGGCGTGGTGTGGGGCTTGCCCAACGTGGGGTACGGTGTAGGATCTGCCTGGTGTGAGTCCTGCCTGGTGTGGGCCCTGATGTGGGGCCTGCCTGGTGCAGGACCTGCTTGGTGCGGGGCCTGCTTGGTGCGGGGCCTGGTGTGGGGCCTGGCGTGGGGCCTGCCTGGTGTGGGGCCTGGTGTGGGGCCCACCGGGTGTAGGGCCTGGTGTGGGCCTTGCCTGGTATGGGTCCTGCCTGGTGTGGGGCCTGGTGTGAGTCCTGCCTGGTGTGGGGCCTGATGTGGGGCCTGCCTGGTGCGGGGCCTGCCTGGTGTGGGGCCTGGTGTGGGGCCTGCTTGGTGCAGGGCCTGCCTGGTGTGGGGCCCGGTGTGGGGCCTGCCTGGTGTGGGTCCTGCCTGGTGTGGGTCCTAGTGTGGGGCGTGGTGTGGGGCCTGGCGTGGGGCCTGCCTGATGTGGGGCCTGCCTGGTGTTGGGACTGGCGTGGGGTGGGGCCTACCTGGTGTGGGGCCTGCCTGGTGTGGGGCCTGCCTGGTGTGGGGCCCGCCTGGTGTGGGGCCCGCCTGGTGTGGGGGCCTGCCTGGTGTGGGGCCTGCCTGGTGTGGGGCCTACCTGGTGTGGGGCCTGCCTGGTGTGGGACCTGCCTGTTGTGGGGCCTGGTATGGGGCCTGGTGTGGGCCCTGGCGTGAGGCCTAGTGTGTGACCTGGCGTGGGGCATACTATGGGGCCTGGTGTGGGGCCTGGCGTGGGGCCTGGTGTGGGACCTGCCTGGTACGAGGCCTGGTGTAGGGCCTGCCTAGTATGAGGCCTGCCTGGTGTGTGGCCTGCCTGGTGTGGGGCATAGTGTGGGGCCTGCCTGCTGTGGGGCCTGCCTGCTGTGGGGCCTGGTGTGGGGCATGGTGTAGAACCTGCTTGGTCTGGGACATGGTGTGGAACCTGCTTGGTCTGGGGTGTGCCTGGAGTGGGGCCTGGTGTGGGGCCTCCCTGGCGTGGGACCTGCCTGCCGTGGGTCCTGGCTTCATCAAAGTCACCTCAGAATGTGCTCAAATGACACATGGGGAGAGACAAGCCACACTGCTCACACACTTCCACTGACACCGCACCCAGGCCTGGGCCTAGACAGCTCCGGACACCTGGCTCAGGGACTGGCAGCACCGCAGTCACCTCAGGAGGGACACAAATGACACACCGGGAGAGGCAGGGCCCACTGTTCCACACACTTCCACAGACACCCACACCCAGGCTCTGGGCCTAGACACCCACACCCAGGCTCTGGGCCTAGACACCCACACCCAGGCTCTGGGCCTAGACAGCTCCGGACGCCTGGCTCAGGGACTGGCCGCAACGAAATCACCTCAGGAAGGACACAAATGACATACCGGGAGAGGCAGGCCGCACTGCTCCACCCTGTCCTCCACCAGCACCACCCCAGGCCCCATCCGCACCTGGCCGGAGACCGCTCGTCCTCTGCTTAGTTCAGCTCATCCTCCGCAGTCGCCTCATGGTCCGCTCAGGGCCCGCGTCCTGCCTTCTCCACAGACAAGCTGACCGCCCAGAGCCCGCGTCCTCCAGGCGCTTCCTCCTGAGAAAAGCCACCGGCACCTAACAGTGCACCCGCCCAGCTCTGCAGGAAGGCCACAGCGCGCTCAGAGGAAGGAGCTGCTGGAGTCTGCCGCCTCAGACAGAACCGACCTAAACCAGTCCAGCCCTCCAGTCCACCCCCGCCCCACTCACTTCCTCTCTCCTGCCCCGCCCCTCATGCGCTCTGCCCCCACAAGCCCCGCCCATACCTGCTCACTCCCAATCTAGTTCCACCCTTCCCAGGCTCTGTCCCCGAAGCCCCACCCCTGGGCCACTCACTTCCTCTCTCTAGTCCCGCCCCTCCCCGTTCTCCCGCACAAGCTCGGCCCCGGGCTGGGTTCACCTCGGGCGGCTCCCTTCCAGGCTGGGCTGTGGGCACTGGCCACGAAGCTCAGTGGCGGCTCGGGGCGTGCTGCAAGGCCCTATGGGCCTGGAGGCAGGGAATAACCGCAGGAACCAGCCTCTGTGCCAGCACAGCCTGGGGCTCTAGGGGAGGGTAGGGGTCACCAGCATGGAGTCAGGCCCTGTCTGCATGTCGGGAACCCCGCAGTAGCCCTGTAGTAGCTCCCCGGGCCCGCCCTGTCCTGCAAAGCGCCGCTGGCTACACCCCACTCCCCACAGGCCCCTCCCTGGTCCAGCAGAGCCCCGCAGGCCCTGCCCTGCTCCTGCAAAGCGCCACTGGCTCCACCCCACTCCCCGCAGGCCCCTCCCTGGTCTGGCAGAGCTCTGCAGGCCCCGCCCTGCTCCTGCAAAGTGCAGCTGGATCCATCCCGCTCCCCACTGGCCCCGCCCTGCTCCCAGCCCCGCCCTGCTCCTGCAAAGCGCCGCTGGCTCCGCCCTGCTCCCCACAGGCCCCGCCCCGCTCCTACACAGCCAGAAGACCCCGCCCCACTCCACAGGCCCCGCCCTGGTTCTGCACAGCCGGAAGACCCTGCCCCACTCCACAGGCCCCGCCCTGGTTCCCGCATAGGCCCCGCCCACCCTGCACCTAGAGGTGACCCAGCAGCAGGCAGCCGACCAATGGTGGTGGGCCAGCGCTGCAGGGTGCGCTGGTGATAATCGTGGGAGTCCGCAGCCGCAGGGCCCAGGGCCAATCTCGGGGGGAGGAGTGGCAGAGAGGGAGGAGGAGGTTAGGCAAGCGCCCGTGGGCGGGGCCAGCGGGATGGGCTGTGGGGCGGGGCCAGGATTTCCCGCCAAGGCCCTCTCGGTGGGGCGTGAGGCCTAGTGTGTGACCTGGCATGGGGCATGCTGTGGGGCCTGGTGTGGGGCCTTGGTGTGGGACCTGCCTGCTATGAGGCCTAGTGTGGCCTGCCTGGTGTGGGGCCTGCCCGGTGTGGGGCCTGCCCGGTGTGGGGCCTGTGAGGCCTGCCTGGTGTAGGGCCTGCCTGCCGTGGGGCCTGGCTTCATCGAAGTCACCTCAGAATGTGCTCAAATGACACACCGGGAGAGGCCGGCCGCACTGCTTCACACCCTTCCACAGACACTCGCACCCAGGCCTGGGCCTAGACACAGCTCCGGACGCCTGGCTCAGGGCCTAAACGCACCAAAGTCACCTCAGGAAGGACACAAATGATACACCGGGAGAGACAGGCCGCACTGCTCCACCCTGTGCCCCACCAGCACCACCCCAGGCCCTGTCCGCACCTGGCCGGAGGCCGCTCGCCCTCTGCTCAGCTCCGCTCATCCTCCGCAGTCGCCTCAGGGTCCGCTCAGCTCCGCTCGTCCTCCGCAGGCGCCTCACGGTCTGCTCAGCTCCGCTCGTCCTCCGCAGGCGCCTCACGGTCTGCTCAGCTCCGCTCGTCCTCCGCAGGCGCCTCAGGGTCCGCTCAGCTCCGCTCGTCCTCCGCAGTCGCCTCAGGGTCCGCTCAGCTCCGCTCGTCCTCCGCAGTCGCCTCAGGGTCCGCTCAGCTCCGCTCGTCCTCCGCAGTCGCCTCAGGGTCCGCTCAGCTCCGCTCGTCCTCCGCAGTCGCCTCACGGTCCGCTCAGCTCCGCTCGTCCTCCGCAGTCGCCTCAGGGTCCGCTCAGCTCCGCTCGTCCTCCGCAGGCGCCTCACGGTCCGCTCAGCTCCGCTCGTCCTCCGCAGTCGCCTCACGGTCCGCTCAGCTCCGCTCGTCCTCCGCAGGCGCCTCACGGTCCGCTCAGCTCCGCTCGTCCTCCGCAGGCGCCTCACGGTCCGCTCAGCTCCGCTCGTCCTCCGCAGTCACCTCAGGGTCCGCTCAGCTCCGCTCGTCCTCCGCAGGCGCCTCACGGTCCGCTCAGCTCCGCTCGTCCTCCGCAGGCGCCTCACGGTCCGCTCAGCTCCGCTCGTCCTCCGCAGTCACCTCAGGGTCCGCTCAGCTCCGCTCGTCCTCCGCAGGCGCCTCACGGTCCGCTCAGCTCCGCTCGTCCTCCGCAGTCGCCTCAGGGTCCGCTCAGCTCCGCTCGTCCTCCGCAGGCGCCTCACGGTCCGCTCAGCTCCGCTCGTCCTCCGCAGGCGCCTCACGGTCCGCTCAGCTCCGCTCGTCCTCCGCAGTCGCCTCAGTTCCACTCGTCCTCCGCAGGCGCCTCACGGTCCGCTCCGCTCCGCTCATCCTCCGCAGGCGCCTCACGGTCCGCTCAGCTCCGCTCGTCCTCCGCAGGCGCCTCACGGAACGTCCTCCGCAGGCGCCTCACGGTCCACTCCGCTCCGCTCATCCTCCGCAGTTGCCTCACGGTCCGCTCAGGCCCCGCGTCCCGCCTTCTCCACAGACAAGCTGACCGCGCAGAGCCCGCGTCCTCCAGGCGCTTCCTCCGGAGAAAAGCCGCCGGCGCCTGACAGGACCGGGTCGGAAGCCCAGCCCGCCACAAGACCACAGTGCGCCCGCCCAACTCCGCAGGCCCGAACGCCACCGCCGACGCTCAGAGCAAGGAGCTGACGAGCCGCCTGCGGGTCTGCCGCTTCAGACAGAACCCGCCAAAACTGGTCCAGCCCTCCGGCCCGCCCCCGCACCGCTCACTTCCTCTCTCCTGCCCCGCCCCTCACGTGCTCTGCCCCACAAGCCCCGCCCATATCCTGCTCACTCCCAATCTAGTTCTGCCCTTCCCATGCTCTGTCCCCCGAAGCCCCGCCCCTGGACCACTCACTTCCTCTCTCTAGTCCCGCCCCTCCCCCCTCACGCACAGGCCCCGCCCTGCTCCTGCAAAGCGCCGCTGGCTCCGCCCCGCTCCCCACAGGCCCCGCCCTAGCCCGGCAGAGCCCCGCAGGCCCCGCCCTGCTCCTGCAAAAGCGCCGCTGGTTCTGCCCCCTCCCCACAGGCCCCGCCTGGTCTGGCAGAGCCCCGCAGGCCCCGCCCTGCTCCCGGCCCCGCCCTGGTCTCCGCAGAGGCCCCGCCCACCCTGCCCGGGCGACCCAGCAGCAAGCAGCCGACCAATGGTGGCGGGCCAGCGCTGCAGGATGCACTGGTGGTGGTCATGGGAGTCGGCAGCCGCAGGGTCTGCGGCCAATCTCGGAGGAGGAGTGGCAGAGGGGGGGGAGGAGGGGCTAAAGCGAGCGCCCGTGGGCGGGGCCAGCAGGGTGGGCTGCGGGGCGGGGCCGGGATTTCCCGCCAAGGTGGTGGTGCTTGTGAGGCTTGGAGGAGCAGGGTGTGGTGGGCGGGACCGGGATTTCCCGCCAAGCCCCTCTCGGTGGCCGCTGTGCTTGTGAGGCTTGGAGGCGCAGGGTGTGTCACACGGGCAGGGCTGGATTTCCTGTGGGGCGGGGCCGGGGAGGGGAGGGGGCTGAGGGGGCGGGGCTGTGGGGAGGGGCTTGCGGTGAGGGGCGGGGCTAGGAGTTCCGGGCGCGGTGGCCCAGGGCAGTGCAGCGGCAGTGGCGGGAAGTCAGAGGCGCCAGGGCCCACGGGCGGAGCGCTGGACGGGCTGGCACCACCTGGGTTCGAGACCCGTAAGGAAAAAAGAAAAGAAAAGCGCAAGTCCCAAACCCGCATGATCCGACCCCGTACTAGAACACAGCACACCTGTGGGGGGGGGGAGGAGTCCACGTCTGTGCAGGGGTGAGGGGAGGGGTACTGGGGTCAGGAGGAGGGCTCAGGTGGAGGAGGGCTCAGATGGAGGAGGGATCAGGTGGAGGGAGGTCAGATGGAGGGAGGTCAGGTGGAGGGAGGTCAGGTGGAGGAGGGATCAGGTGGAGGAGGGATCAGGTGGAGGGAGGTCAGGTGGAGGGAGGTCAGGTGGAGGAGGGATCAGGTGGAGGGAGGTCAGGTGGAGGAGGGATCAGGTGGAGGGAGGTCAGGTGGAGGGAGGTCAGGTGGAGGAGGGATCAGGTGGAGGGAGGTCAGGTGGAGGGAGGTCAGGTGGAGGAGGGATCAGGTGGAGGGAGGTCAGGTGGAGGGAGGTCAGGTGGAGGAGGGATCAGGTGGAGGGAGGTCAGGTGGAGGGAGGTCAGGTGGAGGAGGGATCAGGTGGAGGGAGGTCAGGTGGAGGGAGGTCAGGTGGAGGAGGGATCAGGTGGAGGAGGGAGGTCAGGTGGAGGGAGGTCAGGTGGAGGGAGGTCAGGTGGAGGAGGGATCAGGTGGAGGGAGGTCAGGTGGAGGAGGGATCAGGTGGAGGAGGGATCAGGTGGAGGGAGGTCAGGTGGAGGAGGGATCAGGTGGAGGGAGGTCAGGTGGAGGGAGGTCAGGTGGAGGAGGGATCAGGTGGAGGGAGGTCAGGTGGAGGAGGGATCAGGTAGAGGGATCAGGTGGAGGGAGGTCAGGTGGAGGAGGGCTCAGGTGGAGGAGGGATCAGGTAGAGGAGGGATCAGATGGAGGAGGGCTCAGGTGAAGGAGTCAGATGGAGGAGGAGTCAGATGGAGGAGGGTTCAGGTGGAGGGGGTCAGGTGGAGGGAGGTTAGGTGGAGGAGAGATCAGGTGGAGGAGGGCTCAGGTGGAGGGGTCAGGAGGAGGGGTCAGGAGATAGGGGTCAGGTGGACAGGGGATGGTAGAAGGGGGCAGGATCCCCTCCTCTGAGCCCAGGGGCATTTAGGGACAGGGATGAGTGGCCGTGGGGTGGTCAGACCTTGAGGACAAGGGACCGGGCAGGGGCTGAGATCAAAGGCGGCAGCAGAGATGTCTCCTAGACTTAGGGGACAGGGTCTCCTGGGGTTCAGGTCTCCTAGACCTGAGGGTCAAGGTCTCCTGGGGTCAGCGTCTCCTAGAGGACAGGGTCTCCTGGGGGACAGAGTCTCCTAGGCCTGGGGTCAGGGTCTCCTGGAGGTCAAGGTCTTTCTGGGGTTTCATTAATGTTCCTGGGTCATCTTCAGTGGCCTGAGGTCTGGAGTCAGTGTCTTCCCAAAGAGCAGCAGAGGCTGAGAGTGGGTACAGCAGGTGGCTGGCATGTGGCATGTGCTGGGGACCTAACCCTGTGCCTCAGGCTGCCCACGATTCCTCCCAGGTGACTGCTGCTGGGTATGTGGAGGGGAGGTGCTAAGTGTCCCCATGGAGGGTCTGACTGCTGAGTATCCCCACAGTGAGCCTGCATGCTGAGTGTCCCTGTGGTGGCTGAATGTCACCATGGCGGGCCTGAGTGCTGAGTGTCCCTGTGGTGGCTGAGTGCTGAGTGTCCCTGTGGTGGCTGAGTGTCCCCACGGCAGGCCTGAGTGCTGAGGCACCCTTACTACACCCAAACACCAACATCTTTCGTAATGCATACCCTACATGTACCCTTAATATATACCACAACACATACCTAAACCATAACACATACCCTAACTGTAACACAAACCCTGCCACATACTATAAATTTTACCTTACCCTAATACATACCATAACATACACTCTAAACACTAACATGTATCATAGCAGTAACTGTTATGTGAACTTTGAACCATACAGTTACTCTTACATATACCCTAGCATGTACCCCAAACACTCTAATGTATACCCTAACCGAAGATAAAAATTAAAAGATACCCTAACGTTTACCCTAGACATAACATTACCCTAACCCTATCATATACTGTAGACCTTACATATACCCTAACAATTACCCTAAACTTATGCCAACACACATCCTAACATGTTGCCTAACCGAAATCATAACCATAACCCTGAGACATGCCCAAACATGTTCCCTAAATCTAACACATTAATGTGTCTCCTAACAAGTACTCTATCGTGTACTATAAGTCATACATGTACCAGTATATTTACCCTAACATGTGCCAAACATACCATGTATCCTAGTATGTACTCAAAACACTTATTCATATCCTAACAAGTACTCTAGCACATACTCAAAACCATACAGGAACCCTTACATGCACCATAACATGTACCCAAGAGTAAACTATACACCCTAATATGTGTCCTAGCTTTAACATGTATCTTAACCATAACAGATTTCCCAATAGTATTTTCACTCTAACACACTAAACATGCTTTAGACACTAACACATATGGTAACAAGAACCCTAACATATACTCTATAACTCATACAGGTAACCCTTACATGTACCCTGAATGTACCCTAACATACTCTAACCAAAACCTTAATCCTGACCTTAACATATACCCTAACATGTACCCTAGCCACTAACACATGCTCTAACAAGCATCCTAACCCATACTCTAATAAATACATGTGCCCATACATGTACTCTAACATGTACCTCCAACATACCCTAACATGTTCCTTAACCCTAAGGTATACACTAATATACACCCTAATATGCCCTAACAAATATTTTAATCTACACAGGTACCCCAATGGGTACCGCCAATGTACCATAGCACATATCCTAACATGTGCCCTAACCCTAACAGTAACCATAACCCTACCCCAATTGAGTACCCTAACACTAACACATTCTGTAACATACCCTAATGTGTGCTCTAACCCTAACCCAGACCATAACACCAACAAATCAATTATCCTAACTCTAACATATACCCTAACATGTACCCCAACACATACCCTGACACATATCCTAACACATACCCCAATACATATCAGATATATTAACAAAATGTACTGTAAACCATAGTTACCCTTACATGTACCCTAACTCATACCTTAACACAAAAACTAACCCAAACCTTAATACCCTTACACATGCCCTAAGGCAAACACCAACATGTATACTAACGTGTACCTTAACCACTAATACATACAATAACAAGTACTCTTACACATACAGATACCCTCACATGCACCCTAATATGTACCCAAATGAACCTTAACACTAACTGAAACTCCAACCCTAAGTAATACCCTAATACATGCCCTAACCGTAACGCATACCCTACCCATGTACCCTAATCCTAACACATCATCTAAACCCATATCCTAATTAGTTCCCTAGAACATACTCAAAACCATGCAGGTACCCTTACAAGCACTCTAACCCCAAATGTAATCTAACATATTCCCTAACACATGTGTTAACTTTAACAAAACCATAAACCTTATACCCTGAAACATGTCCTAAACCTAACACATACCCCATCACATATCCTAACATGAACCATTAACATTAGCACATATCTTGATATGTAGCCTAACTATGAACACATACTCTAAATGATACATGTGCCTAACATGTACTCCAAATGTATGGCACAACAGTAGCCTATAACTTGCCGTGATCCTAACATGTATCCTGACATGTTCTCTAACATATATACATATCCTATCTCTGGCCAATACTAACCCCCTAATTTGTAACCTAACCATAACCCATACCTTGACATGTACCATAACTAACACATATCTTATCATGTACCTTAAAATGTGCTCTAACCTCAAAATATTATTTCAACATTAACATGTATCCTAACAAGCACCCTAACAGTACTCAAACCACCCTTACATGCACCCTAACATGTACCCCAAATGCACCCTAACAAATACTCTAACATGCCTTAGCCCTAACAGGTACCTTAACCCTGTCATTTCCTACACTAACACGTACTCTAAATCATAGCAATACCATTACATGCCCTGTAACATGTATCCCAAACCTACCCCAATGCATGCCCTAACATGTATGCCAAAACCTAACACCCTAACATGCACCTTAAACCCAAACACTATCTGAACGTGTTCCCTAACATGTACCCCACCATACATCCTAACTCTGACCCATACTCACATCCTAGCATGTGCCCTAACCCAACTCATACCCTAATATGTACCCCAAGCTACTCACCAATCTTATGTCTTATTCTAAGCCATCTACTAACCCCAACCCATACATAACTGCACACCTAACACTTTCTGCAATCCTAACCCTAACAAGTTCACTAATCCTCACAGGTTCCATAATCAACTTTGAAGACTGCTCCATATCCATACCATATCCATAACCCCAACCCATCCCACAGAGTTCTTCCTCACACATTCCGTAGCCCTAAACCTTTCCTGGACCCTTACTCTAACATTTCCTCAAGTGCATCCCCAACATCACCTTTGTTTACCATATTCCCTACACCTTTTCCTAACCTTAAGCCTGATCTATTCCATAATCCAAATGCTAGCCCTAACCTCACCAGATCAATAACTTTAACCTATAATCCTAACACTGACAATGACCCTGACTCTGACCCTAACCCACAACCCTAACCCATACCCTAGCACATGCTCCAACATGTACCCTATCAGTTATCCTAACACATACCTTTACTCTAAAACCCTAAACTGTAACACATACCCTAATAAGTACCCTAACAAATATAGTAAACAGTGTCACATTCTATCAAGTACCCTAACAAGTACTGTAAACCATACAGGTATATTTACGTACACCCTATGATCTACCTCGAATTCACCTTAACACATACCCTAACATTTGCCCTTAACCCAAACTATAACCCTAATATACACTATAGCATATACCTTAACCCTAAAAATACCCGAACTCTAACACAAACCCTGACATATACCATAAACTTCATCCTAACTCAAACACATGCCATAACATATACTCTAAACGCTAAAATGTGTGGTAACAACTACTCTTACATGCACTCTAATACATGCAGGTACTCTTATAGGTAAACTAGCATGTACCCCAAACATACCATAATACATACCTTAACCCTAAGCCAAACCATAACAAATACTCTAACATGTACCCTACTGGTTAACACAGACCCTAACCATTATCATATACTATAAAGCTTACATATACCCTAACAAGTACCCTAAACTTATCCCAACATACTTCCTAACATGCTGCCTAACCCAAACCATAACTGTAACCTTAACACATACCCAAACACGTACTCTAACACACACTCTAAACTTTACATGTATCCTAACAAGTACTCTAACATGTACTTCAAGTCATACATGTACCCAAACATGTGACAAAACATACCCTGTTTGCTAACATGTACTCTAAACACTAACTCATACCCTAACAAGGACCATAACACTTATTCAAAACCATGCAAATACCCTTAAATACACTCAAACTTGTACCCGAAAGTAACCCAATGTACACCCTAATATGTGCACTGACTTTAACATGTCTTTTAACCCTAACAGATTTCCCAATAGTACTCTAACACATTAAACATACTCTAGACACACATACTCTAACAAATACTCTAACACATACTCTATAAAGCATACAGGTAACCTTACACGTACCCTGAATGTACCTAACATACTCTAACTCTGACCTTTACATATACCCCAAATACCTTGACACGTACTCTAAAAAATAAATGTACCCTAACACGTGACTCAAACATATCCTAACATGTACCTTAACCCTAACATGTACCCTAACATGCACCTTAACATCCCCTAACAAGTACTGTAAACCACACAAGTATCCTTACATGCACCCTAACATGTACCCTCAATGTTCCCTAACATATAGCCTAACATGTGCTATAGTCTTAACATGAACCTTCACCCTAACGAATCCCCTGTGAAGTATGCTAACTCTAATACATACCATAATATGTGCCCTAACACACACTCTAACATGTACCGTAACCCTAACAAATCCCCTATCAAGTACCCTAACTCTAACACATACCCTAACATGGACTCAAACACATACTCTAATATGTGCCATTACTTTAACATGTATGTTAAACCTAACAGGTTCCCAATATATTGTAATACACTAAACATGCTCTGGACACGAACCCATATGGTAACAAGTACCCATTCGCATATTCTATAAACTGTACATGTACCCTGAATGTACCCTAACAAACTACAACTTCACATTTACCCTAAACGTAGCACATACCCTAATAAATACTCTAAATTCTAATACATTGTCTAAACCATACAGGTAACCTTATGTGTATCCCAAATGTGTAACCTGACACAGGCCCTAGTCCTGACACATACATGTACCCTAAAATGTTCCCTAACATATAACCCATCACACACCCTAACTCTGGCCCATACTCACACCCTAACATGTACCCTGACTGACATCCATACGCCAGCATGTACCCTAACTCTAACACCCTATGTACCTCAACTCTAAAATTTGTGGTAAACATTAACATGTACCCTAACAAGTACCCTAACGTGTACTCTAAGTGAGCCTTACATGCACCCTAACATGTACCCAAAATGCTCCTGTGCTCTGCTCTTCCACAAGCCCTGCCCCTGGGCTGCACACTTCCCTGCTCTAGGCAGAAGGTGCTCTAGGCAGGTGCCCCGTCCATGGAGGACACTGGGTGCAATGAGGGCTGCTTCCCACCAGAGGGTGCTCTAGGTATGTGCACTGTCCTCCTCACCACCAGGGGGTGCACTGACCACTGCTTCCCACCAGAGGGCGCTCTAGGTATGTGCACTGTCCTCCTCACCACCAGGGGGTGCACTGACCACTGCTTCCCACCAGAGGGCGCTCTAGGTATGTGCACTGTCCTCCTCACCACCAGGGGGTGCACTGACCACTGCTTCCCACCAGAGGGCGCTCTGGGTGTGTGCACTGTCCTTCTCAGGACTAGGGTGCAGTGAACACTGATTCCCACCAGAGGGCGCTCTGGGTGTGTGCACTGTCCTTCTCAGGACTAGGGTGCAGTGAACACTGATTCCCACCAGAGGGCGCTCTGGGTGTGTGCAGTGTCCTCTTCTCAGGTCCAGAGGGTGCAGTGAACACTGATACCCACCAGAGGGCGCTCTGGGTGTGTGCACTAGCCCCCCCCTGGACTCCTCACTTCTGCTCCCTTGCCACACCCCTCCTGTGCTCTGCTCTTCCACAAGCTCTGCCCTTGGACCACTCACTTCCAAGCTCTTGCCCTCCCTTCTAGTGCTCTGCCAGTCCACAAGCCCCGCCCCTGGGCCGCTCACTTCTGGGCTCTTGCCCCCCTCTCTCGTGCTCTGCTCTGCCCACAAAACCTGAGGGTGCACCAGAGGGCACTCTAGGTGTGCACATTGTGTTCCTCTCCTCCCAGCCAGGAGTGCAGTGATCACTGATTCCCACCGGATGATGCTCTAGGGGTGCGTACTGTCCTCCTCAGGACCCCAGGTCCTCCCACAAGCCCACCCCTGCACTGCTCACTTCCTTGCTCTTGCTCCACCCCTCCTGTGCTCTGCTGTTCCACAAGCCCCACCCCTGCACCTCTCACTTCTTGCTCTGCTCCACACACAAAACCAGAGGATACAGTGAGCACTGATTCCCACAAGAGGGTGCTCTAGGCTTGCACACTGTCCTCTCCTCAGGACCTAGGGTGCAGTGACGGCTGATTCCCACCGGAGGGCATGCTAGACAGGTGAACACCTTGTTCCTCAGGACCAGGGGTGCAATGAGGGCTGTTTCCCACCAGAGGGTGCTCTAGGCATGCTCACCGTCCTCCTTTCCTCAAGACCAAGGGGTGCAGTGAGCGCTAATTCCCACCAGATGGTGCTCTAGGTGTGTGCACTGTCCTCTTCTTCTCAGGACCAGAGGGGTTGCAGTGACCACTCATCCCCACCAGATGGTGCTCTAGGTGTGTACACGATCCTCCTCGTCTCAGGACCAGAGGGATGCAATGTTCACTCATGCCCACCAGATGGTGCTCTAGGTGTGTGCACTGTCTTCTTCTTCTCAGATCCAGGGGTGCAGTGACCACTGATTGCCACGGCAGGAGGAGGACGGGAGCGGGAGCACCATCGATGACGGTCAAGGCAGGATGAGGACGGGAGCGGGAGCACAGGGCCTACAGCACGGCATTCTGGGAAGTGGTCTCTCTGCTGCCACCCCGTGGAGATTTGCCGGCTTTGCCACTGGCTACCCTCACGGCAGTGTGCGAAGTGAATTCTTTGGCACCACCTTATGAAAAGGTGCGGAACTATCGCCCGGCCGAAAGCCGGGAAATGTGCTCTCTGGCACCCGCCATAGCAAGGTGCCTCAGCTACTGAGCTCTCTGCCTGACGCCCAGCTGGAGATGTGCAGATATGGCACTCGGCTGCCCTCTGGGCATTGTGGGACCTAAGCTCGCTGGTGCCCTCCTAGGGAAATATCCCGGGAGGCCTCCTTGCCCTCAGCACGGCATTGTGGGAAATGAGCTCTCCGGCGCCGCCCTGTGGACAGGTACGGCCATAGCACGAGCTCGGCACTGTGGGAAGTGAGCTCTCTGGTGCCACCCTGAGGGTGGATGAGGGCATAGCTCCTGGCCACGAGCTGGGAATTGTGAAAAATGACCTCTCTGACGCCATCACGTGCAGATATGTGGGCATACCACGCAACAGGTAGCACGGCACTGTGGGAAGTGACCTCTGTGCTGCCACCCTGTGGAGATTTGCATGCGTAGCAACTGGCCACCCTGTGCGATTTGTGGGAAGTGAGCCTGCTGGCAGCAACTCATGCAAATGTGCGGCACTATCACCTGGCAACCAGCTGGGGATTGTGGGAAGCGAGCTTTCTTTAAGCAGCCCGTGGACACGTTTGGGAATAACACCGGGCTGAGACAGCACAGCACTGTGGGAAATGGTCTCTCTGTTTCTACCGCAGGGAGACTTGCAGGCATAGCCACGGGCCACCACATGGGAATTGTGGAAAGGAGCCCTATGACACGGCCTCAGGCCAGGCTGTGGCCCGGTCGCTTGGCCCACAGCAAAGCATGGTGGGAAATGAGCGCCCTGGTGCCACCCCCATGGACATGAGTGAGCATAACGTAGGGCCTATACAGCACGGCATGGTGGGAAATGGTCTCTGGGTTTCTTCCCCATGGAGATTTTCAAGCATTGCAGCTGGCGATCAGCTGGAACTGTGGGAATTGAGCTTGCTGGCACCAACTCAGGCCAACGCATGGCACTGTCACCTGTCTGACAGCAGAGCATGGTGGGAAATGACCTTTTCGGCCCCCGCCCCCCCCCGTGCAGGTTTTCAGGCAGAGCACCTGGCCACCCACTGGGCACTATGGGAAGTGACAAGTGTGGGAACAACACCTGGCAGACAGCACAGCACTGTGGGAAATGAGCCCTCAGGCGCCACCCTCATGGACATGCGTGGGTGTACCACAGGGCCTACAGCACGGCATTCTGGGAAATGTTCTCTCTGTTGCCACCCCGTGGAGATTTGCCGGCTTTGCCACTGGCTACCCTCACGGCAGTGTGCGACGTGAATTCTTTGGCACCACCTTATGAAAAGGTGCGGAACTATCGCCCGGCCGAAAGCCGGGAAATGTGCTCTCTGGCACCCGCCATAGCAAGGTGCCTCAGCTACTGAGCTCTCTGCCTGACGCCCAGCTGGAGATGTGCAGATATGGCACTCGGCTGCCCTGTGGGCATTGTGGGACCTAAGCTCGCTGGTGCCCTCCTAGGGAAATATCCCGGGAGGCCTCCTTGCCCTCAGCACGGCATTGTGGGAAATGAGCTCTCCGGCGCCGCCCTGTGGACAGGTACGGCCATAGCACTAGCTCGGCACTGTGGGAAGTGAGCTCTCTGGTGCCACCCTGAGGGTGGATGAGGGCATAGCTCCTGGCCACGAGCCGGGAATTGTGGGAAATGACCTCTCTGACGCCATCACGTGCAGATATGTGGGCATACCACGCAACAGGCAGCACGGCACTGTGGGAAGTGACCTCTGTGCTGCCACCCCGTGGAGATTTGCATGCGTAGCAACTGGCCACCCTGTGCGATTTGTGGGAAGTGAGCCTGCTGGCAGCAACTCATGCAAATGTGCGGCACTATCACCTGGCAACCAGCTGGGGATTGTGGGAAGCGAGCTTTCTTTAAGCAGCCCGTGGACATGTTTGGGAATAACACGGGGCTGAGACAGCACAGCACTGTGGGAAATGGTCTCTCTGTTTCTACCACAGGGAGACTTGCAGGCATAGCCACGGGCCACCACCTGGGAATTGTGGAAAGGAGCCCTATGACACGGCCTCAGGCCAGGCTGTGGCCCGGTCGCTTGGCCCACAGCAAAGCATGGTGGGAAATGAGCGCCCTGGTGCCACCCCCATGGACATGAGTGAGCACCACGTAGGGCCTCTACAGCATGGCGTGCTGGGAAATGGTGTCTGGGTTTCTTCCCCATGGAGATTTTCAAGCATTGCAGCTGGCGATCAGCTGGAACTGTGGGAATTGAGCTTGCTGGCACCGACTCGGGCCAACGCATGGCACTGTCACCTGTCTGACAGCAGAGCATGGTGGGAAATGACCTTTTCGGGATCCCCACCCCGTGCAGGTTTTCAGGCAGAGCACCTGGCCACCCACTGGGCACTATGGGAAGTGACAAGTGTGGGAACAACACCTGGCAGACAGCACAGCACTGTGGGAAATGAGCCCTCAGGCGCCACCCTCATGGACATGCGTGGGTACGCCACAGGGCCTACAGCACGGCATTCTGGGAAATGGTCTCTCTGCTGCCACCCCGTGGAGATTTGCCGGCTTTGCCACTGGCTACCCTCACGGCCGTGTGCGAAGTGAATTCTTTGGCACCACCTTATGAAAAGGTGCGGAACTATCGCCCGGCCGAAAGCCGGGAAATGTGCTCTCTGGCACCCGCCATAGCAAGGTGCCTCAGCTACTGAGTCCTCTGCCTGACGCCCAGCTGGAGATGTGCAGATATGGCACTCGGCTGCCCTCTGGGCATTGTGGGACCTAAGCTCGCTGGTGCCCTCCTAGGGAAATATCCCGGGAGGCCTCCTTGCCCTCAGCACGGCATTGTGGGAAATGAGCTCCCCGGCGCCGCCCTGTGGACAGGTACGGCCATAGCACGAGCTCGGCACTGTGGGAAGTGAGCTCTCTGGTGCCACCCTGAGGGTGGATGAGGGCATAGCTCCTGGCCACGAGCTGGGAATTGTGAAAAATGACCTCTCTGACGCCATCACGTGCAGATATGTGGGCATACCACGCAACAGGTAGCACGGCACTGTGGGAAGTGACCTCTGTGCTGCCACCCCGTGGAGATTTGCATGCGTAGCAACTGGCCACCCTGTGCGATTTGTGGGAAGTGAGCCTGCTGGCAGCAACTCATGCAAATGTGCGGCACTATCACCTGGCAACCAGCTGGGGATTGTGGGAAGCGAGCTTTCTTTAAGCAGCCCGTGGACACGTTTGGGAATAACACCGGGCTGAGACAGCACAGCACTGTGGGAAATGGTCTCTCTGT
This sequence comes from Dipodomys spectabilis, assembly GCF_019054845.1. Taxonomy (NCBI): domain Eukaryota; kingdom Metazoa; phylum Chordata; class Mammalia; order Rodentia; family Heteromyidae; genus Dipodomys; species Dipodomys spectabilis. The sequence continues at coordinate 36,715 of NW_024871481.1, forward strand.
TTCTACCGCAGGGAGACTTGCAGGCATAGCCACGGGCCACCACATGGGAATTGTGGAAAGGAGCCCTATGACACGGCCTCAGGCCAGGCTGTGGCCCGGTCGCTTGGCCCACAGCAAAGCATGGTGGGAAATGAGCGCCCTGGTGCCACCCCCATGGACATGAGTGAGCATAACGTAGGGCCTATACAGCACGGCATGGTGGGAAATGGTCTCTGGGTTTCTTCCCCATGGAGATTTTCAAGCATTGCAGCTGGCGATCAGCTGGAACTGTGGGAATTGAGCTTGCTGGCACCAACTCAGGCCAACGCATGGCACTGTCACCTGTCTGACAGCAGAGCATGGTGGGAAATGACCTTTTCGGCCCCCGCCCCCCCCGTGCAGGTTTTCAGGCAGAGCACCTGGCCACCCACTGGGCACTATGGGAAGTGACAAGTGTGGGAACAACACCTGGCAGACAGCACAGCACTGTGGGAAATGAGCCCTCAGGCGCCACCCTCATGGACATGCGTGGGTGTACCACAGGGCCTACAGCACGGCATTCTGGGAAATGTTCTCTCTGTTGCCACCCCGTGGAGATTTGCCGGCTTTGCCACTGGCTACCCTCACGGCCGTGTGCGACGTGAATTCTTTGGCACCACCTTATGAAAAGGTGCGGAACTATCGCCCGGCCGAAAGCCGGGAAATGTGCTCTCTGGCACCCGCCATAGCAAGGTGCCTCAGCTACTGAGTCCTCTGCCTGACGCCCAGCTGGAGATGTGCAGATATGGCACTCGGCTGCCCTCTGGGCATTGTGGGACCTAAGCTCGCTGGTGCCATCCTAGGGAAATGTCCCGGGATGCCTCTTGGACAACATCACAGCATTGTGGGAAATGGGCTCTCTGGTGCCGCTCTGTGGACATGTAAGGGCATAGCACTAGCTCGGCACTGTGGGAAGTGAGCTCTCTGGTGCCACCCTGAGGGTGGGTGAGGGCATAGCACCCGGCCACCAGGTGGGAATTGTGGGAAATGACCTCTCTGACGCCATCACGTGCAGATATATGGACATACCAGGCAACAGGTAGCACGGCACTGTGGGAAGTGACCTCTGTGGACACGTGGATCTGGGAGTGTGGACACGGGAGCTGAGAAGTTTGAACACTGATATATGAGGAGTTTTAACACTGGAATATGTGGAGTGTGTACACTGGGATATGGAGAGTGTGGACACTGGGATATGGGGAGTGTGGACACTGGGATATGGGGAGTGTGGACACTGGGATCTAGGTAGGGTGGACACTGGGATCGGGGGTGTGTTGACCCTGGATCTGGGCAGTGTATATACTACTATCTATGGAGTCTGGATAATGGGATATGAGGAGCTGGGACACTGTACTCTTTGCAGTGTTGACACTGGGATACAGGGAGTGTGGAACCTAGGATCAGAGAAGTGGGCACCTAGGACTGTGGGTAGTGTGCACACTGGGATCTGAGAGGGTGGACACTGGGATCTGGGGTGTGTGGACACTGGGATAGGGAGAATGTGCTCAATGGGATCGAGGGAGTGTGAATCCTGAAATCTGAGGAGTGTGGACACTGGTATCTGGGGAGAGTGGACACTGGTACGTAGGGAGTTTGGACACTGGTATAGGGGATGTATGAACTCTGGCTTGGGGGGAGTATGAACACTGGGATCTGGGGAATATGGACATTGGGATCTGGGGAATTGGACACTGGGATCTGGGCAGTGTAGGCACAGGAATCTTTGGAGTCTGGATACTAGGATGTGGGGAGTTTGCACACTGCTTTCTTTGGAGTGTTGACACTGGGATATGGGGAATGTGGGACCTGGGATCAGAGAAGTGTGCATACAGGACTGCCGGTAGTGTGCACACTGGGATCTGAGGAATATGGACACGGGGATCTGGAGAATTTGGACATGGGGTTCTGAGAGTGTGGACATTTGTATCCGGGGATTTGTACATTGGTATAAGGGGAGTGTGTACACTAGTATCAGGGTAGTATGGACATAGGGATCTGGGGAGTGTGGACAGTGGGATCTGTGAAATTTGGATGCTGGGAACTGGGGACTGTGGACACTGGAATCTTGGGAGTGTGGTCAATAGGAATGGGGAAGTGTGCACACTGGGATCTGGGGAGTGTGCAAACTGGATTCTATGGAGTTTGGATACTGGGAAGTGGGGAGTTTGGAAACTGTAATCTTTGGGGTGTTGACAATGATACGGGGAGTATGGACCTTGGGATCTGAGGAGTGTGCACATTGGACTCTGAGTAGTGTGCACCCTGGGATCTGGGAGTTTGGACACTAGGATCTGGGGAGTGTGGACACTGGGATCTCGGGAGTGAGAACATTGGACTCTGAGGAGTGTGCACCCTGGACTCCGAGGAGTGTGCACACTGGGATCTAGGAGTGTGGACACTGGAATCTGTATCTATGGAGTCTGGATACTGGAATGTGATGAGTTTCAACACTCTACCCTTTTGAGTGTGGACACTGTGATATGGAGAGTGTGGACCATGGGATTTGAGGAGTGTGGACACTGGTCTCTGCATAATGTGCACACTGTGATCTGGGAGTGTGGACACTGAGATCTGGGGAGTGTGGACACTGGGATCTGGGTAGTGTGAACCCTGAGCTCATAAGAGTGTGCACACTGCACTCTGGGTAGTGTGCACACTGGTATCTGAGCAGTGTGGACACTGGGATATGGGGAGTGCGAACACTGGATCTGAGGAGTATGGACACTGTGCTCAGTGTGCTGTGGACACCGGCATCTGGGGAGTCTCCACACTGAACTCTGGGTAGTATGTATAATGGTATCAGAGGAGTGAAGACACTTTGATTAGTGAGGACACTAACATCTTGGGACTGTAGATACTTGAGTCCATGGATTGTGGACACTGAAGTGTGCGGAGTGTGGACACTGGAATCTGGATTCTGGATACTGGGATGTGGGGAGTTTGGACACTGTACTACTCTTTGGAGTGTTGACACTGGGATATGAGGAATGTGGAACCTGAAATTACACGAGTGTGCATACTGAACTGTGGTTAGTATAAACACTGGGATCTCGGTGGTGGACAATGGGATCTGGGGAGATTGGACACTGTGATATGGAGAGTGTGGACACCTGGGTAGTGTTGACATTGGATCTGGGGAGTGTGGACACTGTGTTCTGTGGGGTGTGGACACTGTGCTCTGTGGGGTGTGGACACTGGTATCTGGGGAGTCTTCACACTGCACTCTGGGGAGTGTTGACTCCATATCGGGGCAGTGTGGACAGTGGAATCTATGCAGTCTGGATACTGGGATGTGGGGAGTTTGGACACTGTACTCTTTGGAGTGTGGACACTGGGATATGGGGAGTTTGGAACCTGGGCCAGAGAAGTGTGCACACTGGACTGTCGGTAGTGTGCACACTGGGATCTGAGGAGTGTGGACATGGGGTTCTGAAAGTGTGGACATTTGGATCTGGAGATTTGTACACTGGTATAGGGGGAGTGTGTACACTAGTATCAGGGGAGTGTGGATGTTGGGATCTGGGGAGTGTGGACACTGGGATCTGTGAAATTTGGTCACTGGGAAATGGGGGCTGTGGATACTGGGATCATGGGATTGTGGTCAGTGGGAATGGGGGAGTGTGGAGACTGGGATCGGGGGAGTGTGCAAACTGGAGTGGACACTGGAATCTATAGAGTCTGGATACTGGGATATGGGGATGTTGGACACTGTATTCTTTGGAATGTTGACACTGGGATATGGGGAATGTGGATCCTGGTATCAGAGGAGGGTGCACACTGGACACTGTGTCGTGTGAACACTGGGATGTGGGAGGGTAGACACTGGGATCTGGAGAGGGTGGACACGGGGAACTGGGAGTGTGGACACTGGGATCTATGGAGTTTGGAAACTGGAATGGGATTGTGCACACTGGGATCTGGGGAGTGTGGACACTGGGCTCTCGGGAGTGGGGACACTGGGATCTTGGGAATGTTTACACTGATAACTGGGGGGTGTGAATACTAGGATCTGGAAAGTGTGGAGTCGGGGATCTGGGAGTGTGGATACTGGGATCAGGGCAATGTGGACACTGGGATAAGGGGAGTGTGCACACTGGGATCTGGGCAGTGTGGACACTGGGATCTGGGGAGTGTGTACACTTGGAATTGGGTAATGTGGACACTGGGATATTGGGAGTGTGAACACTAGTATCTTGCGATTGTGGACACTTGGATCTAGGGACTAATGACACTGGGATCTCAGGAGTGGGGACACTGGATCTTGGTAATGTGGACACTGATATCTGGGGAGTGTGGATACTGGGATCTGAAAAGTGTGGACTCAGGGATCTGGGAGTGTGGATACTGGGATCAGGGCAGTGTGGACATGAATCTATGGATTCTGGATACTGGGATGTGGGGAGTTTGGATACCGTACTATTCTTTGGAGTGTTGTCGCCGGGATATGGGGAGTGTGGAACCTGAGATTACTGGAATGTGCACACTGAACCCTGGGTAGTATGGACATTGGGATCTGGGTGGATGGACAATGGGGTCTGTGGAGGTTGGACACTGTGATCTGGAGAGTGTGGACACAGGAGTCAGGGAGAGTGGACACTGGCATCTGGAGATGTGGACACTGATATCTGGGGAGTGTGGATACTGAGATCTGGAAAGTGTGGATTCGGGTATCTGGCAGTGTGGATACTGGGATCAGGGCAGTTTGGACACTGGGATAGGGGGAGTGCGAACACTGGATCTGGGGAGTATGGACACTGTGTTCAGTATGTTGTGGACACCGTGCTCAGTGTGTTGTGGACACCAGCATCTGGGGAGTCTGCACACTGACTTCTGGGTAGTGTGGATAATGGTATCAGAGGAGTGAAGACACTTTGATTAGTGAAGACAAAATCCGGGGACTGTAGACACTTGAGTCCGTGGATTGTGGACACTGAAGCATGGGGAGTGTGGACACTGGGATTTGGGTAGTGTGGACACTGGAATCTATGGAGTCTGGATACTGGGATGTGGGGAGTTCGGACGCTGTATTCTTTGGAATGTTGACACTGGGATATGGGGAGTGTGGATCCTGGGATCAGAGGAGGGTGCACACTGGACTCTGGGTCATGTGAACACTGCGATGTGGGAGTGTGGAAACTGGGATCTATGGAGTTTGGAAACTGGAATGGGGGATTTTGCACACTGGTCTCTCGGTAGGATGCACACTGGGATCTGGATAGGTGGACTGTGGGATCTGAGGAATGTGGACACTGGGATCTGGAGAGTGTGGACACAGGAATCTGAGAGTGTGGACACTGGGATAGGGGGAGTGTGAACAATGAGAACTGGGGAGTGTGGACACTGTGATTGGGGGAATGTGAACACTGGGATCTGTGGTTGGGGACATTGGCATCTAGGGAGTGTGGACAATGTGATCTGGGCAGTGTGGACACTGGAATCTGGGGAGTGTGAGCATTGGATCTGGGGAGTGTGGACACTGTGTTCTGTGGGGTGTGGACACTGTGCTCTGTGGGGTGTGGACACTGGCATCTGGGGAGTCTTCACACTGCACTCTGGGGAGTGTTGACTCCAGGTCTGGGCAGTGTGGACAGTGGAGTCTATAAAGCCTGGATACTGGGATATGGGGAGTTTGGACACTGTACTCTTTGGAGTGTAGATACTGTGGAGTGTGGATACTGGGATCTGGAAAGTGTGGATTCGGGGATCTGGCAGTGTGGATACTGGGATCAGGGCAGTTTGGACACTGGGATGGGGGAGTGTGCCCACTGGGATCTGGGGAGTGTGGACACTTGGATATGGGGAGTATTAATTTTGGAAGAGGAGAGTATGAACACTGGTATCTTGTGAGTGTGGACACTGGAATCTATGGATTCTGGGGTGTGGGGTATGGACACTGGGAACTGGGCAGTGTGGACACTGGAATCTATGGATTCTGGATAATGGGATGTGGTGAGTTTGGACACTGTATCACTCTTTGGAGTGTTGACACTGGGATATGGGGAGTGTGGAATCTGGGATTACAGGAGTGTGCACACTGAACTCTGGGTAGTATGGCACAGGGATCTGGATGGGTGGACAATAGGATCGGGGATATTGGACACTGCGATCTGGAGAGTGTGGACACAGGGGTCTGGGAGTGTGGACACTGGCATTTGAGTAGTCTGGACACTGTTTTCTGGGGAGTATGGACACTGGGCTCTGGAGAGTATGGAGACAGAGATCTGTGGAGTGTGGACGTGGACACTGGGTTCTGGGGAGTATAGACACTGGAATCTGGGCAGTGTGGACACTGGGATCTAGGGAATGTGGACAGTGGACTCTGGGGAGTGTGAACCATAATATCTGGGAAATGTGGACATTAGGATATAGGGAGTGTGGATACTGACTTGTGGAGAGTGTGGACTGGGGGAGGTGGCAGTGTGGACACTGGGATCTGGCAGTGTGGACACTGGGTTAGGGGAGTGTGCACACTGTGATCTGGGGAGTGTGGACACTGCAATCTGTGGACTGTGGACACTGGGATCTGGAGAGTTTGGACACTGGTATCCGGGCAGTGTGGACACTGGACCTTGTGGATTGTGGACTCTGGGATCTTGGGAGTAAGAACATTGGCCTCTACTGAGTGTGGATACTGTGCTCTGTGGGGTGTGGACACAGAATTGGGTTGTTTGGAAACTGGGTCTGAGGAATGTGCACCCAGGAATCTGGGGAGTGTGGACTCTGGGATCAGAGGAGTGTGCACACTGGACTCTGGGTAGTGTGCACACTGGGATCTGGCGAGTGTGAACATTGGATCTGGGGAGTGTGGGCATTGTGCTCTGTGGGATATGGCCACTGGCATCTGGGGAGTCTGCACACTGTACTCTGGGGAGTGTGTACACTGGTATCTGGGAATGTGGACACTGGTATCCAGGAGTATGGACACCGGACTGTGATTACTGAGGACACTAAGATCTGGAAATGTGGACACTTGAGTTCTTGGACTGTGGACACTGAGACATGGGGAGTGTGGATACTGGGCTCTTGGGAGGGTGGACATTGAGATGGGGGAGTGTGGACCCTGGATCTGGGCAGTGAGGACACTGGAATCTATGGAGTCTGGATACTAGGATGTGGACACCGGGATATGAGAAGTGTGAATCCTGGGATAGAGGAGTGTACACACTGTACTCTGGGTAATGTGCACACTGGGATCTTGGAGGGTGGATACTGGATTTTGGAGTGTGTGCAAACTGGGATCTGGGGAGTTTGTACACTGATATAGGGAGAGTGTGAACCCTCAGATCTGGGGAGTATGGATATTGGTATCTGGGGAGTGTGGACACTAGATCTTGGGAGTGTGGTCATTAGGATCTGAGCAGTGTGGTCACTGGGACCTTGAGAGTGTGGGCAATGGGAATTCGGGAGTGGGGAATCTGGAATCAGAGAATAGTGTACAAGGGATCTGGGAGTGTAGACACTGGGACCTGGGGAGTGTGGACAGTGGGAGTGTGGACACTGGGATCAGGGGAATGTGAACACTGGGATGTGGAGTGTGTGGCTACTGGGATCTGGGGAGTGTGGACACTGGATTCTAGTGGGTGTGGACACTGGAATATTAGGAATGTGGACACTGGGTTGCTGGGAGTGTGGACACTGGGATCTGGGCAATGTGGATCCTGGGATGTTGGGAATGTGGACACTGGACTCTGTATTATGGACGCTGGGATCTGGGGAGTGTGGACATTGGATCTGGGGAGTGTGGACACTGTGTTCTGTGGGGTGTGGACACTGTGCTCTGTGGGGTGTAGACACTGGCATCTGGGGAGTCTTCACACTGCACTCTGGGGAGTGTTGACTCCGGATCTAGGCTGTGTGTACAGTGTAATCTATGGAGTCTGGATACTGGGATGTGGGGATTTTGGACACTGTACTCTTTGGAGTGTTGACACTGGGATATAGGGAGTGTGGAACCTGGGATAAGAGAAGTGTGCACACTGGACTGTCGGTAGTGTGCATACTGGGATCTGGGTGGGAGGGCAATGGGATCTCTGGAGATTGGACACTGTGATCTGGAGTGTGTGGACACGAGGTTCTGGGAGTGTGGACACTAGGAACTGGGTAGTGTGGACACTGTTTGGGGGGAGTATGGACACTGGGCTCTGGAGAGTGTGGACACAGAGATCTGGGGAGTGTGGACACTAGGTTCTGGGGAGTATAGACACTGGGATCTTGGGAGTGTGGACACTTGGATCTGGGCAATGTAGATCCAAGGATGTTGGGAATGTAGACCTCGGTCTCTGTGAATCGTGGACACTGAGATCTGGAGAGTTTAGAGACTGGTATCTGGGCAGTGTGGACACTGGACCTTGTGGATTGTGGACACTGGGATCTTGGGAGTAAGAACATTGGACTCTGCTGAGTGTGGATACTGTGCTCTGTGGGGTGTGGACACTGGGAATTGGGTTGTGTGGAAAGTGGGTCTGAGGAATGTGCACCCAGGAATCTGGGGAGTGTGGACTCTGGGATCAGAGGAGTGTGCACACTTGACTCTGGCTAGTGTGCACACTGGGATCTGGGGAGTGTGACCATTGGATCTGGGGAGTGTGGACATTGTGCTCTGTGGGATATGGCCACTGGCATCTGGGGAGTCTGCACACTGCACTCTAGGGAGTGTGTACACTGGTATCTGGGAGTGTGGACACTAGTATCTGGGAGTATGGACACAGGACTGTGACTACTGAGGACATTAAGATCTGTAATGTGGACACGAGTCCATGGACTGTGGAAACTGAGACATGGGAAGTGTGGACACTGGGATCTTGGGAGGGTGAACACTGAGATCTGGGGAGTGTGGACCCTGTATCTGGGCAGTGTGGACACTGGAACCTATGGAGTCTGGATACTGGGATGTGGACACTGGGATATGAAAAGTGTGAATCCTGGGATATAGGAGTGTACACACTGTACTCTGGGTAATGTGCACACTGGGATCTTGGAGGGTGGACACAATTTGGGGGGTGTGGAAACTGGGATCTGGGGAGTATGTACAATGGTACTGGGAGAGTATGAACACTGGGATTTGAGGAGTATGGACATTGGGATCTGGAGAGTGTGGACACTAGATCTTGGGAGAGAGGTCACTAGGATCTGGGGAGTGTAGACACTGGGATCTGGAGAGTGTGGTCAATGGGATCTGGGGAGTGGGGACACTGGGATCAGGGGTGAGTGTACACAGTGACCTGGGAGTGTGGAGACTGGGACCTGGGGTGTGGGGACAGTGGGAGTTTGGACACGGGAATCAGGGAAATGTGAACACTGGGATCTGGAGGGTGTGGATACTGGGATCAGGGGAGTGTGGACATTGGATTCTAGGGAGTGTGGACACTGGAATATTAGGAATGTGGACACTAGGATCTGGGCAATGTGGATCCTGGGATGTTGGGAATGTGGACACTGGACTCTGTGTAATGTGGACACTGGGGTCTGGGGAGTGTGGACACGCGGATCTGGGAGTGTGTACATGGGATCTGGGAAGCTTTACACTGATATACGAGGAGTTTGAACACTGGAATCTGGGGAGTGTGGACATTGGGATCTGTGGAATGTGTACACTGGGCCCTTAGGAGTGTGTACACTGGGATATGGGGAGTGTGTACACTGGGGTCGGGGGAGTATGAACATTTGGATCTGGGGAGTGTGCACACTGGAATCTATAAAGTCTGGATACTGGGAAATGGGGAGTTTGAACACTGTAACCTTTGGAGTGTTGACATTGAGATATGGGGAGTATGGACCCTGGGATCTGAGGAGTGTGCACATTCAACTCTATATTGTGCGCCCTGGGATCTGGGAGTTTGGCCAGTAGGAGTGTGGACACTGAGAGTGTGGACAGAGGGATCTCAAGAGTGAGAATATTGGACTCTGAGGAGTGTGCACCCTGGACTCTGAGGAGTGTGCACACTGGGATCGAGGAGGGTGTACACTGGGATCTCTGAATCAATGGATTCTGGATACTGGGATATGAGGAGTTTGGACACTATTCTTTTGAGTGTGAACACTGTGATATGGGGACAGTGGACCAGGGATTTGAGCAGTGTTCACACTGGTCTCTGGATAATGTGCACACTGTGATCTGGGTGTGTGGACACTGGGATCTGGGGAGTGTGGGCACTGGGATCTGGGGACTGTAGACACTGGGATAGGGGGAGTGTGCCCACTTGGATCAGGATTCTTTGAACACTTGGATCTTGGAAGTGTGGACACGAGTATTGGGAGTATGGACACTGGGATATTGGGAGTGAGGACACTGGGATCAGGGGAGTGGGGACACTAGTATCTTGGTAGTGAGGACACTGGTGTCTGGGGAATGTGGACAATGGACTCTGGATTATGGACACTGGGATCTTGCTAGTGAGGACACTGGACTCTGGGGAGTGTGGACATTGTGCTCTGTGGGGTGTGGACACTGGCACCTGGGGAGTCTTCACACTGCACTCTGGGGAGTGTTGACACCATATCTGGGCAGTATGGACAGTGGAATCTATGGAGTCTGGATACTGGGATGTGGGGAGTTTGGACACTGTATTGTTTGGAGTGTTGACACTGGGATATGGGGAGTTTGGAACCTGGGATCAGAGAAGTGTGCACACTGGACTGTTGGTAGTGTGCACACTAGGATCTGAGGAGTGTGGACACTGGGATCTGGAAAATGTGTACATGTGGTTCTGGGAGGGTGGACATTTGGATGTGGGAATTTGTACACTGGTATGGGAGAGTGTGTACACTACTATCAGGGGAGTGTGGCCATTGGGATGAGGGGAGTGTGGACACTGGGATCTTGGAAATTTGGATACTGGAAAATGGGGACTGTGGACAATGGGATCTTGGGAGTGTGGTCAATGGGAATGGGGGAGTGTGGACACTGGATTCTATGGAGTCTGGATACTGGGAAGTGGGAGTTTGGACTCTAGGATCTGGGGAGTGTGGACACTGGGATCTTGGGAGTGAGGACATTGGACTCTGAGGAGTGTGCACGTTGGGATCTAGTAGTGTGGACACTGGGATCTCTGAATCTATGGAGTCTAGATAATGGCATATGAGGAGTTTGGACACTCTTTAGAGTGTGATATGGGGAGTGTGGACCATGGGATTTGAGGAGTGTGCACAGTGGTCTCTGGATAATGTGCACACAGTGATCTGGGAGTGTGGACACTGGGATCTGGGGAGTGTGGGCACTGGGATCTGGGGACTGTAGACACTGGGATATGGGGAGTGTGTCCACTTGGATCAGGATTCTGTGAAAACTGGGATCTTGGTAGTGTGAACACTGGAATCTAGTGGATGTGGACACTGGGATCTTGGGAGTGTGGACACTGGGATGTTGGGACTGTGGACACTGGGATCTATGGATTGTGAACACTGGAAATGGGGGAGTGTGAACATTTGGATCCGGGGAGTGTGGACACCGGGATGTGGGGAGTGTGGACAGTGTACTCTGTGGAGGGTGGACACTGGAGTCTGGGGACTGTGCTCACTGAGATCTAGGGAGTGTGGACACTGGTATCTGGGGAATGTGGACAATGGACTCTATGGATTATGGACACTGGGATCTTGGTAGTGAGGACACTGGACTCTGGGGAGAATGGACACTGCTCTGTTGAGCGTAGATACTGGGAGTTGGGTTGGGTGGACAGGGGTCTGAGGAAAGTGCACCCAGGGATCTGGGGAGTGTGGACGCTAGGATCAGAGGATTGTGCACACTGGACTCTGGGTAGTGTGTACACTGGGAATTGGGTGTGTGGACACTGGGATCTGGGGAGTGTGCACCCAGGGATCTGGTTAGTGTGGACCCTGGGTTCAGATGAGTGTACACACTGGACTCTGGGTAGTGTGCAAATTGGTATCTGAGCAGTGTGGACACTGGGATATGGGGAGTGTGAATATTGGATCTGGGGAGTATGGACACTGTGCTCAGTTGGGTGTGGACACCAGTATCTGGGGAGTCTGCACACTGAACTCTGGGTAGTGTGGATAATGGTATCAGGGGAGTGAAGACACTGTGATTAGTGAGGACACTAAGATCTGGGGAATGTGGACACTTGAGTCCATGGACTGTGGACACTGAAGCATGAGGAGTGTGGACACTGGGATTTTGGGAGTGTGGACAATGGGATATGGGCAGTGTGGAGACTGGAACCTATGGAGTCTGGATTCTGGGATGTGGGGAGTTCGGACACTGTATTCTTTGGAATATTGACACTGGGATATGGGCAGTGTGGATGCTGGGATCAGATGAGGGTGCACACTGGACACTGGGCCTTGTGAACACTGGGATGTGGAAGGGTGGGCACTGGGATCTGGAGAGAGTGGACACGGGGAAATGGGAGTGTGGACATGGGGATCTATGGAGTTTGGAAACTGGAATAGGGGGATTGTTGTGCACACTAGGATCTGGGGACTGTATACATTGGGATCTGGAGAGTGAGAACACGGAACTCTGGGATTGTGGACACTGGGATCTGGGGATTGTGGACAGTGCGATCTGGGGTGTGTGGAACTTGGAATTGGGTAATGTGGACACTGGGATCTTGGGAGTGTGAACACTAGTATATTGCAATTGTGGACATTGGGATCTAGGGAGTGTAGACACTGAGATCTCAGGAGTGGGGACACTGGGATCTTGGGAATGTGGACACTTATATCTGGGGATTGTGGATACTGGGATCTGGAAAGTGTAGACTCAGAGATCTTGGACTGGGATCAGGGCAGTGTGAATACTGGGATAGGGGGAGTGTGCACACTGGGATCTGGGTAGTGTGGACACTGTGATAGGGGGAGTGTGAACAATGGGAACTGTGGAGTATGTACCCTGGGATCGGGGAATGTGAACACTAGGATCTGTGGTGTGGGGACATTTGCATCTGGGGAATGTGGACACTGTGATCTGGGCAGTGTGGACACTGGAATCTATGAAGTCTGGATATTTGGAAGTGGGGACTTTGGACACTGTACTCTTTTGGGTGTTAACATTGGGATATGGGGAGTGTGGAACCTGGGATCAGAGGAGTGTGCACACTGGACCCTGGGTAGTATGCACACTGGGAATTGTGTTGTGAGGACCCTGGGATCTGGGGAGTGTGCACACAGGGATCTGGGTAGTGTGGACCCTGTATTCAGAAGAGAGTGCACACTGCACTCTGGGTAGCGTGTACACTGGTATCTGAGCAGTGTGGACACTGGGATATGTGGAGTGTGAAGATCGGATCTGGAGATTATGGAGACTGCTTGGTGGAGTGTGGACACCGGCATCTGGGGAGTCTGAACACTGAACTCTGGGTTGTGTGTGGATAATGGTATCAGGAGAGTGAAGACACTGTGATTAGTGAGGACACTAAGATTTGGGGAATGTGGACATGAGTACAGGGACTGTGGATACTGAAGCATTAGGAATGTGGGCACTGGGGTCTTGGGAGGGTCGACACTGGAATCTGGGCAGTGTGGACACTGGAAACTATGGATTCTGGATACTGTGATGTGGGGAGTTTGGACACTGTATTCTTTGTAATTTTGACACTGGGATATGGGGAGTGTGGATCCTGGGATCACTGGAGGGTGCACACTGGACCCTGGGTCATGTGAACACTGGGATGTGGGAGGGTGGGCACCGGGATCTGTAGAGGGTGGGCACGAGGAACTTGGAGTGTGGACACTGGGATCTATGGACTTTGGAAACTGGAATAGGGGGATTGTGCGCATTGGGATCTGGGCAGTGTGGACACTGGGTTGGACTGTGGACACTGGGATCTGGGCAGTGTGGACACTGGAATCTATAGATTCTGGATACTGTGATGTGGGGAGTTTGGACGCTGTATTCTTTGTAATTTTGACACTGGGACATGGGAAGTGTGGATCCTGGGATCAGAGGAGGGTGCACACTGGACTCTGGGTCGTGTGAACACTCTGATTTGGGAGTGTGGACACTGGGACCTATGGACTTTGGAAACAGGAATAGGGGGATTGTGAACATTGGGATCTGGGGAGTGTGGACACTGGGATCTGGAGAGTGTGGACACTTGGAATTGGGTAAAGTAGACACTGGGATCTTGGAAGTGTGAACACTAGGATCTTGGGATTGTAAACACTGGGATCTGGGCAGTGTGGACACTGGAATCTATGGATTCTGGATACTGGGATGTGGGGAGTTTGGACACTGTTTTGGGTGTTAACATTGGGATATGGGGAGTGTGGAACCTGGGATCAGAGGAATGTGCACACTGAAATCTGGGTCATATGCACACTGGAAATTGGGTTGTGTGGACACAGGGATTTGGGGAGTGTACACCCAGGGATCTGGGTTGTGGACCCTGGGTTCAGAAGAGTGTGCACACTGCACTCTGGGTAGTGTGCACACTGGTATCTGAGAAGTGTGGACAGTGGGATACGGGGAGTGTGAGCATTGGATCTGGGGAGTATGGACACTGTGCTCAGTGGGGTGTAGACACTGGCATCTGGGGAGTCTGCACACTGAACTCTGGGTAGTGTGGGTAACGGTATCAGGGGAGTGAAGACACTGTGATTAGTGAGGACACTAAAATCTGGGGAATGTGGACACTTGAATCCATGGACTGTGGACACTGAAGGGTGGGGAGTGTGGACACTGGAATCTTGGGAGGGTGGACACTGAGATTTGGGCAGTGTGGACACTGGAATCTATGGAGTCTGGATACTGGGATGTGGGGATTTTGGACACTGTCTTCTTTGGAATGTTGACACTCGGATATGGAGAGTGTGGATTTGGGGATCAGAGGAGGCTGCACACTGGACTCTGGGTTGTGTGAACACTGGGATATGGGAGTGTGGACACTGGGATCTATGGAATTTGGAAACTTGAATAGGGGGATTTTGTACACTGGGATCTGGGGAGTGTGGACACTGGGATCTGGAGAATGAGAACACGGAGATCTGGGAGTGTGGACACTGGGATCTGGGGAGTGTGGACATTGGGATCTGGGCTGTGTGGACACTTGGAATTGGATAATGTGGACACTGGAATCTAGGGTGTGTGGACACTGAGATCTGGGGAGTGTGGACACTTGGATCTTGGGAATATGGACACTGATATCTGGGGAGTGTGGACACTGGGATAAGGAGAGTGTGCACACTGGGATCAGGGCAGTGTGGACACTGTGATGGGGGAGTATTAACTCTGGATGGGGGAAGTATGAAAACTGGGATCTTGGGAATGAGGACATTGAGGACATATGGGTTGTGTGGACACTGGAATCTATGGAATCTATGGGGGTGGGTGGAGTATGGACCCTGGGATCTGGGTAGTATGGACACTGGAATCTATGGATTCTGGATACTGGGATGTAGGGAGTTTGGACACTGTACTATTTGGATTGTTGACTCTGAAATATGGGCTGTGCGGAACTTGGGATTATGGGAATATGCACACTGAACTCTGGGTAGTATGGACACTGCGATCTGGGTGGGTGGACATTGGGATCTGGGGAGATTAGACACTGTGATCTGGAGAGTGTGGACAGGTCCTGAGGGAAGACGGTGCATGCATATAGAGCACCCTCTGGCGGGAGTCAACACTCACTACAGCTCTGAGGAGGGCGAGGTGTCAGAGCTACATAAATGTGCTGCTCTTTCCACACACTCTCCAGACCACAGTGCCTTCCCCAAGATCGCCCAACAAGTTTTTATGGAAAGCTGGTCCCTTCACAGGACATAGCCATGGCCAGGTGGTCACTTGAGTCTGTCTGGCATCCCAGTGGGAAAATTAGGACAAGAAACAGAGGTACGACATTCTGAGGCTGGTGAGCCTTGATGCTGCTGATGCTGGATCTCGGGATCCCAGCGCTTGGATCATCTGTACTTTGAAATAGCCAACATGTTCCTTGTAAACTCAGTGGGGAAAGTGACTCAGGAAGGTATGCGAAGACACTGTTCCAGCTGGTCATGGCATCTCACCTGTGTCCACAGAGCACAGGCTGGCCCTTTACAGGGGGGAGGGTGGAACAGGCTGTGTATCCACATGCTTCTTCTCAGAGAGGACTGGGAAAACCAGAAGGGGGAAAGAGAAGAAAGAGGCTGGGTGTCAGGATGCTAAGGGTAGGGACCCTCCCCACAGGAGTGAGGATTGACAAGGGCCTCCTGCTCCATCAACATGAGGGCCTCTGAACAGTGTGGAGTGACTCTTCTCAGGAGGCCCAGGCCCAGCAATAGTCAGCAACAGGGGCATGAATCCACTTTTCTCAAAGTGCACATGAAGACCTGTGGCTGTACACAGCAAGAGGGGCTTTCTTGGATGCTAGGAAGAACACAGAGCTGCTTCTGACAGAAGAACCTGTATATTTCTCTTTGGTGGCTTGTTAAAACAATTTTAAGGCTCCCAAGTTCTGAGTGTTCTACTCCTTCCCCAAAGGACATTCAAGCCACCAAAGAGAAATCTACAGCATCTTTCTGTCACAAGCAGCTTCTGTGTGCATCCTAGCACCGACAAAAGCTCCTCTCACTGTCTCCAGCCACAGGCTTAATTTTTTTCCGCCGAATTCTGAGAGAGCTGACCAGTGTTTGGGAGCTCAGCATGCAAACGACAAGATAGAGCACTCAGAGCACTCAGCACCATGGAGATGTGTAGGAATAGTAACCTCAGCTCACTGGGCATAGTGGGAGTGAGCTCTAGGGCTCCACCTGCCCAGATGTGTGGGACTAGCACTCGCTCGACAGCAGAGCATTGCGGGATGTGAGCTCTCTGGCGCCACCCCGTGGAGGTTGCAGGAATCGCACCAGGCAATACGCTAGGCATTGTGGGAAATGAGCTCTCTTCACCCTGCTCGAGGCCGTCAGCAGGGCATTGTGGGAAGTGAGCTCCCTGGTGCAACCCCATGGAGTTGTGCAGGCATAACACCTGGCCACTAGCTGGGAATTGTGGGAAATGGCCTCTCTGCTGCCACCCCCTGGAGATTTGCTGGCATAGAAACTGGACACCCGCTGAGCACTGTGGGAAGTGAGCTCTCTGGTGCCACCTCATGGAAATTGCAAGATTAGCACCAGGCAATACGCTAGGCATTGTGGGAAATGATCTCTCTGGTGCCTCCCCGTGAAGGTTTGCAGGCATAACAACTGGCCACCCGCTGGGCATTGTGGGAAGTGAGCTCTCTGGTGCCACCCCGTGGAGATGTGTGGGAATGGTACCCCTCCATGCACTGGGCATGGTTGGAAATGAGCTCTAGGGTGCCACCCTGTGGAGATGCATGGGAATAGCACTCGGTTGACAGCAAAGCATTGTGGGAAATGAGCTCTCTGGTGCCACCCCGTGGAGATGTGCGGGCATAGTCACTGGCCACCCACTGGGCATTGAGATGTTTGCATTATGCTGCCACCCTGTGGAGATGTGTGGGAATAGCACCCAGTCGACTACAGAGCATTGTGAGGAGTGAGTTCTCTGTGCCACCCCATGGAGATTGCAGGATTCCCATCAGGCACTAATGCTAGGTCTTATTGGAAATGAGCTCTCTGGTTCCACCCTGTGGAGATGTACGGGCATAGCACTGGGCTGTGAGCAGGGCATTGTGGAAAATGAGCCCTCTGGTGCCACCCGGTAGAGTTGTGTAGGCATAGCACCTGGCCACCAGCTGGGAACTGTGGGAAATGACCTCTCTGCTGCCACCCTGTGGAGATATGCACTCATAGCACCCAGATGCCCGCTAAGCACTGTAGGAAGTGAACTATTATCTGGTGTCACCTCATGGAGAAGTGTGGGCATAGCACCCCTCTGTGCACTGGCCATGGTTGGAAGTGAGCTGTAGGGTGCTACCCTATCAAGATGTGGGGTAATAGCACTCGCTCGACAGCAGAGCATTGGGGAAGTGAGTGCCGCTCCGTGGAGATTGCAGTAGTAGCACCAGGCAATACACTAGGCATTGTAGGAAATGAGCTCTCTGGCTCCACCTTGTGGAGATGTATGGGCATAGCACTGGGCCATCAGCAGGGCATTGTGGGAAGTGAGCTCTTTGGTGCCACCTGGTAGAAATGTGCCGACATAGCAACTGGCCACTTAGAAACTACACTGGCTGGGGCTGGGAAGGTGGCTCAGTGGTAGAGCGCTCGCCTTGCATGCTCGAGGCCCTGGGTTTGATTCCTCAGCACCACATAAGCAAAAAGAAAAAAGCCGGAAGTGGCGCTGTGGCTCAAGTGGTAGAGCGCTAGCCTTGATCTGAAGAACTGAGGGACAGTGCCCAGGCCCAGACTTCAGGCCCCATGACCGGACCCAAAAAAAAAAAAGAAAAGAAAAGAAACTACACTGGCTGACTCTGTCTTTTATCCAATCTTAAATAAGAGCACTTTATGACTTTTCACATTGCCGGGACTAGCCAAATGTGCAAACCAGGCCCACAACTTCTCTTTAGTTAGATTGCTAGAGGACCAAACCAGGTCTGCACTGCCTGTGTCCCACGTCTTGACTGCCACCACACAGGGAGAGGGATATAGCAGGCCTGTGGCTGGGCCCAGCCGGTGGCTGGGACTTTTATTCCCCCAGAGATGTCCAAATGAGCAACAAAAACACAGATTCACATTGAAAACTGGTACCAATTCCAAAAGTAAGACAAAAACTGAAGGCTGAGTTGGGGCCTAGTGGGCCCCCCAGCTATCCCTACTAGGACTCTAAATCTGCTCAGTGGGCCTGCCACTTCCACTCAGCAAGATGAACTCCCTACTGTATAGTATGAGAGCACTATCAGATAGTGGGTGGGCTGTCCAGAGGATCCCCAAACATAGCCAGACCAGATGCCAGGTAGAATCCAATCAAAGTCAGACTAAATGCTGTGGTGAAAGTTCTCCCTCAACCATGACCCTACAGAACAAAACCTCCTGATGCCATCATACACTTAGAGGTAGTGGGTGGGTTATTGAGTGCATCCATTCCCCATTATCTCCACTGTTCCAAATGGATTGGTCCCCAGAATACAAAAAACATGCAGACAGAAGACAAGACAGATTTTCTTCTGGAAGATTTCTGACTCTGAAAAGAATTTTTGAGACACGTCTGGCATCCATGAGCCATCGAAGTGGTGGAAAGACCACAGGACCCTTAAACATCTCAGGGGGAGTGCCTCTCCTCTAGTGATTTCTGCCCCTTGGCAGCCAGCCTGCTGAGGCCATCCACCAGTGGCCCCAAAGAACCCAAATGTCAACACAAAAAGACAGATAAGACAGACAAGTGACCAGACACTTAACTCATATGTCCCACATGTCCCAGATGACATTTTGAGGAACACCTAGATGGCTTCTCAAGGGAGCTCCAGATAGCTTTTCAAAGCAGCCACATAGACTTCTCAAAGAAGACCCAGATAGCTTCTCAAGGAAACCCCAGGAGGAAAAGGCAACGTCTTGTCTCAGACTCTGGAAGTAACGTTGCATCCAGCCTTCCACTGAGTCTCCCAGATGCTGGCCTTCCCAGCCCAGATGGCTTCGCAAGGAAACCTCAGATGACCTCTGGAGGAGGTGCCAGATGACCTCTCAAGGAAATTCCAAATGACTTCCCAAGGAGGACCCAGATGGCTTCCCAAGGAGGTCCCAGATGGCTTTCCCAGATGACCTCTTGAGGAAGTCCCAGACGGCTTCCTGTGGAGGCCTCAGATGGATTCTCAAGGAAGACCCAAGAAGCACAGGCAACATCTTGTCCCGGCCTCAGACTCGAGAAGTAGTGCTGCATCCAGCCTTCCACTGAGTCTCCCCAGATGCAGGCCTACCTAGATTCACTCCTGGAGGGTTTCCAAATGACTTCTGTCCACGTTGGCCCTAGGGAATTGAGGGAGGTTCTCACCCGTGAGGGCTGAGACACTCACCTTCAAGGGGATTTCCCGGGGGTCGAGGTCCAATATTGTCCAGGTGGATTATCTCACTGGGGCCTCTATATGTAATACCCTGCGAGCAAGAAAATCCAAGGAAGCACAGTTAAAGGTGACAGAGGAGTTTTATTAGTTGATCCGCAACCCTGTCTTGGGTTACCTCAGAACTAGGAGCAGCTGCAACCTCCAAAGGGGCAGGGTTTTTTTTTTTTTTTTCCTTTTTCCTCCTTCCAACAGGCTTCTCCACTCTCTGCAGGCCTTCCCAATCTCCACAGGCTTCTCCACTCTCTGCAGGCCTTCCCAATCTCCACAGGCCTCTCTGCACGCCTCTCCGATCTCCACAGACCTCTCCACTCTCTGTAAGCCTCTCTGATCTCCACAGGCCTCTCTGCTCTCTGCAGGCCTCTCCAGTCTCCACAGGCCTCTCCACTCTCTGCAGGCCTGACTCTCCCCAGGCCTCTCCACCTCTCCATGGGCCTTCCTGATCTCTGCAGGCCTCTGCTCTCCACGGGCCTCTCTGTAGGCCTCTCCACTCTCTGCAGGCCCCTCCAACTCTCTGCAGGCCTCTTGGTTCCTCACAGGCCTTTCCACAGGCATCTTGGCCCTACCTTGCCCTCTGCAGGCCAGTGTTTCCCTGGGCTTCTCCTCCTGTCCGGGTCTCCCCTCAGGCTCAAAGAGAGCCGGCAGAGCCCAGGCACTGGTCCACTCCAGGAGGAGTGTCTCTTGCAGCGTTTCTTCTCTTCTCCCCTCCCCAGAACCCATCTTCCCCATATCCAGGGCGGCCTACAACTGCCTCCTGAGGTCCCTCCCCCTGCAGCCAGGTGACGTGGCAGTGATGTCAGCATGGGACAGGACTTCTCCCCAGCCCCCCAGGTTCTCACAGCGGCCAAATGCCCGTCTTGGCTGGGCAGCTGCACTCGGTCCAGGACGTGGAATGGAGAGGGCCCCTTCCAGGGCAAAACCTAGGCCACTGGGACAAAGTTCTCTAGAGAAGCTGGGTCCTTATCCTGCCTTCCCTGCCTCTGAGCCATCTGCATTCAGTAAGGCTTGTCTACGCTCAGTTCATTCAATGTGCACAGTAAGTATTTCACAAAATATCCTTGTTTAAACAGGTTTATTGTGTATTTTTCTGAGCACATACAACTGATACAATAAAAAATTTCATTGTCTTACCATAAATTGTTGGTGATCAAAGCCTTTGTTCTGGGCTGGGAAGGTGGCTCAGTGGTAGAGTGCTTGCCTTGCATGCCTGAGGCCCTGGGTTCAATTCCTCAGCACCACATAAGCAAAAAGAAAAAAGCCGGACGTGGCGCTGTGGCTCAAGTGGTAGAGCACTAGCCTTGAGCTGAAGAGCTGAGAGACAGCGCCCAGGCCCAGAGTTCAGGCCCCAGGACCAGACCAAAAAAAAAAAAAAAAAAAAGCCTTTGTTCTCCTTAGCCATTTATACTCTCCTTGGTTAAAATGTCTATTCCAATCTTTTCCCCTCTTAGTTAATTTGGTTATTTCCCTTCTCTTTTGAGTTTGTTTTATAGCAGTTTTTTTCTTTTTTTTTTCTAACTATAACTCACAAACCATACAATTCACTCACATAAATTGCAAAATTCAACAGTTTGAGTAAACCATTCATTTTTTGAAACTACAGTAAAATATGTTAAATAAAATTTATAGGTGGTCATTTGTTTTTTTGTGTTTTTTTTTGGCATAAGTTCCTGAATAAGCCACAGCACATCAGGTCATGCACAAATAATGTCACTGTTAGTAGCCCCATATTCAAGGAACAGTCCAGTTTTACTAACAACAGAAAGCTGGCAGTCACCCACCAAAGAAGCAATCATCCACGACAGTGCTTCTGTCCACAAAGAATCATGTGAAGTGGCTGGTGTAAATCACCCAGCTTTGAGTGGTACTGCCCCTGAAGTCTAGCCAGGGTTATCACACCAAGGCTAACCATGTGCCAATCTATTTCTTAGATGGTTGCTGCAGGTATACAAGGATCACCAACACAAGTCTATTTGATCTCTAAACTCAATTTGTGGAAATTCTGGCCCTTGACATAGATAACAAAGTTTTCCATCATAACCATTTTCAAGAATGTAATTGTGTTGACTACATGAATCCTGGGAAGCATCTCTCATACTGGACCTACCAGGCATCAGATTCCAGGCTGCATCCCTGAGTTGAGGCACAAGTCTAGATATAGGCCCAGAATCAGAAAAAAATTAAACTGTCATCATTTTGGCTCACACCTGTAACTCTACTCAGGAGGCTGAAATCTGAAGGTCTCAACTCAAAGCCATCCTGGGCAAGTAAGCCCATGAGACTCTTATTTCCAATTACCAAAACACCTTAAGTGTGGCTATGGCTCAAGTTGTAGAGCACTAGCCTTGAACAAACAGCCTAGGGACAGCACCCAGGCCTAAGTTCCAGCCCCATGATGGCACCAAAAAAAAAGAAAAGGAAAGAAAACTGAAATGAAACATCTCCCTCTGCTTCATTTTCCCTAAAAGGCAATGTCAGAGCCCTCCGTAGTGGAGGTGGTGGAGCCCATGATCTTAGGAGAGTCAGTTGGTTGTTCCTGCTTAGTAGGTTGAGCCATGCCTTCACATCCCCTCCCTCGCCTTTTTCAAAATAAATGTTGCTGTTTATGGAGACATCTCCATAAACAAACATTACGGTTTATACCTCAAATGCGTACTTCCGACCTGCCTCGACAGTGTTGTGTTGTGTTTTGCTTTGTTGGGGTGCTGGAGACATAACCAAGAATCCTGCACTCTAGGTAAGCCCTCCACTACCGAACCTTGATCCCCAACCACCGCCGTCTCCTCCTCCTTCCTCCTCCTCCTCCTTTTCGGCCAGTCTTTGAGCTCCAGGCCTGGGCACCCTCCCTGAGCTTCCTTGCTCAAGACTAGCACTCCCCCACCTGAGCTACTGCACCACTGCTTCTGGCTTTTTCTGTGTCTGTGGTGCTGAGGACTCGAACCCGGGCTCCATGCTGCGAGGCAAGCGCTCTACCATGAGCCACATCCCAGCCCACCATTTTCTTTGTGTCTGTGTATTAGAGCTTGAATTTGAACTCGTAGCCTGGGTGCTGTTCCTTAGCTTCTTTGCTTCCTCCAGCCTTCTGTTGCCTGTCTTTCCGCCCAGGTGGGCTCAGGCTGCCATGGTCGGCCGGGCGCGGCCTCCTGCTCCTTTCAAACATTCGGTGAGCAGACACTGTCCCTTATGTGCCTTGACTTTACCTTTTCCATAAGGTTATCATCAGTGCGTGCAGGGCGGCGGTTCCACGTTCGGGTTACGAGCACTGTTCCTTGGACCGTGTCTCCCGTCTTCTTTGTCCCCCGTTCCCCCACCGCTCACCCGCCCCCGGGCCTTCCGCAGCCGTTCCTGAGCGGGGTCGGCCCGGTGTGGACCCGGCCTCCCCCGGTGTCCGCCGCCGGCCGGGGCTGTGCGCGCCCGGGGAGCCCAGCGCGCCTGCGCCGTGTGGACCGCGCGGCCGCGCTCGGAGCCCCGCCGCGGAGCCGGGCCGGCCCCGTCCAGGCCGAGGCGGAGGGGCGGGAGCCGAGAGGAAACAAAGGCGAGGCCCTGCACAGCAGAGGAAGCCCAAACAGGAAATCCTGCCAGCCCTACCGGAACCTCTAGCAGAGGACGCTCCGGCGCGCGGCCTGGAGGGAACCTGGCCGGGGACTCGCGGCGGCCCCGCCCCCGGCCCCGCCTCCTCAGTCGGGACTCGCGGCGGCCCCGCCCCCGGCCCCGCCCCTCGGCCGGGACTCGCGGCGGCCCCGCCCCCGGCCCCGCCTCCTCAGCCGGGATGCACGGCGGCCCCGCCTCCTCGGGGGGCGTGTCGCCTTGGCCCCGCCCCGCCCCCGGCCGCAGGCCCTCCGGCCCCGCCATGGGAGGGGCGGCGCGGACGCGCGGGGCTGAGCGGCCCAGGCTCGCCCTCCCTCAGGTGGCCCGGGGCACTGCGCGGGTGGAAGCCAGCGGCCTGACCTCCCAGCCCGCGGGCAGCGCAAACTGGAGTTTCCGGGACAGACGGGAGTCTCTGGCTCCCTGCGGCTGCTGGTGCTGCAGCGACAGCTGAGCCCCCCGCAGGTAGGTCGGGGTCACCCGGATCCTCAGGGCTGCCTCGCCTCACCTGCGGGGATGGGGAAGCGGGAGCGAACCCGGGAGTCCGGAGAGCTTGTGAAAGGAGACACTCTCCTGGAACTGAGGGGGGATGGGGTCGGGACCCTGGAGGGACCTAGGCCAGTGCTGAGAGCTTGGCACCCCTTCCTGCCAACGGGGCAGTTTCAGTGACCCTTGACCCTAGCCTTCCCCAGGGCAGTTGGGGCTGTTTGCTCTCCTAACAGCCAGTGGACTCGGGGCCGAGCCCAGGAACACAAGCCCCAGGTACTGTCCGCCCTTCTTTGTCCAGGGCAGTAGCATGGAGTCCAAGAGCAGTCCGTTGACCACTCACGTGCTAGACACCGCCTCTGGGCTCCCGGCCCAGGGTCTCTGCCTTCGTTTATCCAGACTGGAAGACCTCACCCAGCAATGGACAGAACTGAAGAAGAGGTAAGAGGAAAGCCCTCAGAGTAGGAGGCATCCGGAGAGCTTGACCCTCAGTGCAGGGCCCTACCTTAGTCCTGTCCCGGGGCAGTAACAGCCAGCCAGGAACATGGATACTAAGGCGGGAACACGGGCAGAGCTGGCTGCTGTACCCCACTGTCCTCAGCCATGGAAGCCCATTGCTTGGGGTCAAGGTCTGGCCTCACGACTCTCTGGGCCTCAGGTTTTCCATCTGAGATAATGGAGATCATACCAAAAGCTGCTTCGTAGGTGTGCACAGCTCTGAAGGGTGCTAAGAAGTGTCTGGGACATCTTTGCTATCTAGCAGCCTCCCAGGGCACGCTACGCTGGAAGCCAGGTGTGTGTGCCTCTTTCAAGGGCTGCTAAGTTACAGGCAGAGGTGGCATCTGAACACTAATTAGGAGGCAATGATTAATCTATGTTTGTGCCAGGCTGCACACAGAATGCATTTACTCCTGCTCTCTTTATTCACCATTCATCTTGTAGTCCAGTGCTGTAATTCCCCCTTTACAGCTGGGAAGACTGAGGCAGCAGTGACGAGTGACTACTGGAATTTCAAGCCAGATTCATGAGGCACTCTGCTCATCAGCTTTGATGTGCACTGAAGCCCAGGCCCTGGATCCTGCTACTGACCCATGTACACAGGCTCTGCTATACTTGCCCTTCCAGTTTCAGGGTTTCCAAGTCCAGACAGGCTAGCTTGTACCCCTGGGGTTCCCGTGAGGGGGTTCCCAGGACACTCTACTGTGAAGCACACAGCCTTGGTTTCCAAAATTCTAACCAGGAATGGAACAGGGAACAGAGTTGGGAGTCTGACCCCCTACCCAATGGTTCAGGACCAAGTGTACTACTGTCTCTTTCCCATCCAGCCCTTCACAAACCCAGGGCCAAGAGGCCAGATACCATCTGAGCAGTCAAATTGAGGCAGCCTGGCCAAGAATCCTACAGGGTCATGTATAGCTCCCTGTCCATGCACCTGCTCTGTTTTTTCTCATCACTGTGGGAGACATGTTGAGTTCCAGCTGGTCAGAACAATGAGAGGTTTTTCTGGTAGTGACTAAGAAAAACCACAGACCTTCTGGATCCTGGACAGACAGATTCAGGTGTCTCACTCCAGTAATCCTAGCGACTCAAGAGGCTGATATCTGAGGATCGCAGTGTGAAAACAGCCCAAACAGGAAAGTCTGTGAGACCTTACCTCCAGTTAATTAGCTAAGCTGTGGCTCAAGTGGCAGAGCACTAGCCATGAACATAAAAGTTAAGAAACAGTGTGTTTAGACTGAGTTCAAGCACCTATACATTCACACACAAGCAAAAAAAAAAAAAAAAAGGCAGAACATGAGATCAGCCCATTCCATGTGGACCTCCCCCCATTCATGGTGGGCAGGGGTGGGTAGTTACTGACCCAGACAGCCACATACTATACTATATAAAACTACTATACTATATAAAACAGGTTATAGCCCGGCACTGGAATCCTAGCTGCTCAGGAGGCGGAGATTGGAGGATGGCAGTTCAAATCCAGCCCAGACAGGAAAGTCTGTGAGACTCATCCCCAATTAACCACCAGAAAACTAGAAGTGGTGCTGTGGCTCAAGTGGTAGAGAGCTAGCCTTGAGCTGAAGAGGGGAGAGACAGCACCCAGGCCCAGAGTTCAGGCCCCACAGAAGACAAAATAAATAAATAAACATACTTAAGCATAAAGAAAATGTATGCCACGGGGCTGGGAAGATGGCTCAATGGTAGAGTGCTTGCCTTGCATGCATGAGGCGCTGGGTTCAATTCCTCAGCACCACATAAGCAGGAAAAAAAAGCCAGAAGTGGTGCCATGGCTCAAGTGGTAGCATGCTAGCCTTGAGCTGAAGAGCTGAGGGACAGCGCCCAGGCCCAGAGTTCAGGCCCCATGACCGGACCCCCCCCCCCCCCCCGCAAAAAAAAAAAAAGTCCAGTGTTTGTGCTCACCCACACAGATATGAGGATTATCTGGGGTGGCAAATCCAGAACTGGGGAAGGGTGGTTCTCTGTCCCTCTCTACAGCCCATGTTCTCTCCAGCTACACAGACCCAGATGGCCGCTGCCCTGGGCTCCTGACAGCAGGTCAAATGAAGCCAGGCATCTACAAATTGTCTTTCGACACTGAGGCTTACTGGATGAAAAGAGGGCAGGAGAGCTTCTACCCATATGTGGAGGTGAGAGCTATGGGGGTGGGGGGTGTCCCTGACTCACCGACCTGCAGGCCTTACTCCTCTGGGTCATGGAGAGACTGGTCCCATTATTCACATGGCAGGGCAATGATAGACTGGTAAGCTCACCTCCTTTGACCTCCCCTAAGAAAGGTATCCTGGGGCCTGAAGCATCATTATACTTCAAGATGACACACGCTTCAGGCTTTGTAGACAAGTTCTCACCTGAGCCCAGACCCCAGCTCTCAGGGCTTTGCGGTAAACCTTCCCCTGAAGCTGCAAAGCACCTGACTTCTTGCACACTCAGCAGACCCAGAAAACATTCACGCCATCTTCTGCCCTCAGAAAGTTTCCAGTCTCCACCAGTCCCAGTGTCCAGGCCACTGAACTCTGCTAGGGAGCACTGGGGTCAGGAAATTTGTGTGTTGTGGTCCTTCCACTGTTTTATCTGCTTCTCCCAGGTTGTTTTCACCATTGCAAAGGAAACTCAGAAGTTCCATGTGCCTCTGCTACTGAGCCCCTGGTCATACACTACCTACCGAGGGAGCTAGAATCCAAGTCCTGCTAAAGCAGCCATCTGCCCTTCCTTCTCTGGCTAACAAGACACCCAGTCCTCAAGAGCGGGCTTTATGTTCAGTGAAGGCATGTCACCCATGGAGGTCCTAGCCACCCTGGAGTTTCTCAGTGGGCATCTGTGGCTTGGGTGTTAATAAAGTCAGTGCTAGCTTCTGTAAAGCTGCTGTCATCCTTGGGACAGGGGCAACTCATGTTTATCCAGTCCTAATGAGTGAGGAGCCATTAGACAGAGAAAGAGCTACTGAGCTTGGATGCAGAAGGGTGAAACTGGAGATCCTGGGGGGATGAGTCTATACTGGAGATCCTGGGAGATGAGTCTATACATGTCCTTCTCCTCCGAGCTGACAAGAGAACCCAAAGGAAATGTGAGCGAAAACTTCATCTGCTTATGAAGTCTACACAACAACACTTGTGCCTCCTGGTGTAAAAGGAGTGTCATCTGGAAATCACAGTGTCGGGCCACCTCTGTGGGCTGCGGTCCTGGGAGGACAGCTATGTCAGGGTTCCTAAGAATTCTAAAGGCCTTAGCCTGACATCTGCCACCCATGGCCATCTCCAGGAGCTTGAGGCCCGTACTGTCCAGAGGGAATCCCAAGGCCAACAGATTCATCTTGTTTGTGTGTACGAGCAGGGCAGTACCAGGGAAGAAGGTCCACCTGGGCCTGGGCACCTTGGCTGACTTGTTATGCCCTACCAAGACCTAGGTTTGGGGAGGGGCATGGAGGAAGGAGGAAGTAGAACCATCATCACAGCAAACCAAGCCGGGCACTGGTGGCTCATGCCTGTAATCCTAGATATTCAGGAAGCTGAGCTCTGAGGATCGCAGTTCAAAGTCAGCCCGGGCAGGAAAAGTCCGAGAGACTCTTATCTTCAATAAACTACTCAGAAAAACAGAAGTGGCGCTGTAGCCTTGAGATGAAGACCTGAGGGACAGCGCCCAGGCCCAGAGTTCAAACCCAATGACTGACAAAAGAGAGAGAGAGAATACCCCTCAGTGGTTTACTGTACCAGACCAATGTTCATGCCTTCTGTGTGGCACTCCTGCTAACTCACAACAGGGACAGAGGTAGAGATGACTCAGAGCAGAACTGTTTCCTGCAGGAGCCTGTTCTCTCAGGAGCTTATTAGTGAGGGCCACCTATCCTGGTGAAATGGATCGACACCCTATGCCTGGTAGACATAGCAGTCCCACCCTGTTAAATCCCCGGCTACTCTGCATCTTCAACTGGGGTTGACACTGTCTGGGGCAGGGTCTAGATTACTTTGAGTAATCTAGAGATGGTCTGGGTGACAATCCTGGTGGGGCCAAAATAGGCATGTCCCTTCCCAGTCCTGTGCCATGGCTCTTGTCTGGAAGATACACATTTTTTAAAGGGTGAATCTCAAATGGAGGGACAAAGGGTGAACAAATGCAGGAGTGTACACACTAGACACTATGTTGAAATGTTGAATCTCACTAAGGTGATTAAAAGGTTTGATGAATCAATGTTTGTGACATGCTTGGAATCTGGCTTCACTTGGAACAAATGGGGGGGAGGGGGAAGACCATTGTCCTTGCCCCCTTCCAGTCCAAAATAATAGCACCAGTTTCCAAGGAGAGAGGACTTAGAAGCTGTACCCTGGTTCTCACACATCTAGGGTTTGGACTCTTCCTCTGAGACTCTGATAAAAGTCACTGTTGCTTGAAGAGCATCCAAGTTATATATTATGCAACATATATAATAATATATTAAAATCTTGAATACAATGCTGGGCGCTGGTGGCTCACACCTGTAATCCTAGCTACTGGCTAAGATCTGAGGATAGCTGTTCAAAGCTACCCAGGGGAAAAAAGTCCATGAGACTCTTACCTCCAATTAACCACCAGAAAACCGGAAGTGGCACTGTGGCTCAAGTGGTACAGTGCTACCATTGAGCTAAAGAGCTGAGGGACAATGCCCAGGCCAGGCCAAGTTCAAGCCCCATGACTGAAAAAAAAACAAAAAAAAACTTGAATAAAATGTTTACTTATTTACTAAAGTAGTATCTAACCCAAAGGAAATTCTGGTCATATTAATCCTATACCTAGACTTCAGGTTAAGCAGATAACCTCCTGTCACTGAGTTCCTTTGAAACTAGTCATTATATGCTCCTTTCAGAGGACTGAGACCTCAGCACCTCCTGCTTTCCTACAGTCTATAATGGCAATGAGTTTCATCCATTTGGTTGAAGATGGGCAGCTCCCAAGCTTAGGTGTTCTCAACCCAGCAGCTAGGAAGGACTTTTGAAACTGAAGTCAGGCATGTCTTTCCTCTCAAATTCTCAAAGCTTCCAACAAATCTTAGATCTCAGCTCCCCTCCTACCATGCTTTCTCAGTAAAGAAAACTCTGACCATCCCTTTAGTCTTCTTACACCCTCCTGCAATTTCTGAGCCTTCCTACTGACTCATCCTGTCTCTAACCCTAACCTATACCCTATACCCAGACCCAAACGTAACCCTTAACCTTAATCTTATCCACCAATACCTCAAAAGGGAAAGATCTGCCCTGTTGTCTCCTTTTTTCAGGCCCTCCAAATCTGAAGGTAAAAGGTCAAATAGCTCATGGGGCAGTGCCGCAGACCGGCTCTGTCGGGACGACGAAGGACACCTAGTGGAGGAACTGGAACAGGTGGGGAGATGGCAAACAGACAACTCACACACAAGAGGAGTGGATGCTGAGTGCGATTTATTGCAGAGGATGACTAGCTTTTATAGAAAAAGGTCTCCATGAGAAAGGGCAAAAGGTTACACAATCTTGATGCAAGGCTTCGTTTTTGGGTGGTCACCAGCTGGTCGCCTGATCTTGTTTTTTGGATGACGAGCTATGACGATAGGCACTTGTTCCAGGCTTTACCTCTATTTTTAAGAAATACAATTGGTTTCGAGATGCTTATCACCTATTAACCATTAACCAGAGCATATGGGCAAGGTGCTGGACAGAAAGGCATGAACTCTAGTACTTCATAGTTACTTTTGTTTAGTTTTGCACTTTATGTGTTCCAAATCTTTTCTAAGCAATTGTGATTTTTTAGAGGGTCCCCAATTTGTGACCAAAAGTCATGATATTCAGTATACTTAGTTAAATCTGGCCATATATCAAATTCAGGCTCATAGTGTCTTCTCTGTAACCCTTTCACATAATCGTTTACTCTTCTCCATAGAGGCCTTAACTGTCTCATAAGACCTTCCTTGTTCCTTTTTTGATAGTAAGCACCAAGGAGACCTAGATCTAGCAAGTCTCTCAGTAATGCAAGAGAGTAATAGGAAGTTCTTTCTTCTAAGTAGTTTACCCAACGGTTGCCATCCTTATCATACACACCTGTAAAAGGCTATGGATCTGGGGGAAGTCTTTGGGGTCCTCTAGATAATGGAGGATCTCACCATTTTCCTCTGATAAGCCATTGCCACCTTCCATCTACCAACCTTTTAGGAATCTTATTTAGCTTTTGGTCTAAATATCCCTCTACATCTTTCTTATCTACAGGATATCCATATAGGTCTATTGTATATGCTTCAGGATTAAAGGGAAGTCTCCAATAGCCAAACACTCTTTCTGCTCTAGCCGTGCCTACAGCTTCTTGTAAATCTCTTACAAACAATTCCTTCTGCTGAAGTGAAGTCATGAAACCCCCAATACTTTTATATTTACTTATTATTTGTCTAATAGCCTCCATAAGAGAGGCTTTCAGGGTAGCACTTAACTCTGGTGAGTTAGTCATATTCTCAGGACACTCATTGGATGTTGGAGTCATCATCACTTCCAAGAAAGAGTCCTGAAAAAGGAACGTTGAGCATGAATAAGTAGAACAAGCAGCAGGAACAGTAAAAGAATAATAGGGGGACTGGGAAGGTGGCTCAGTGGTAGAGCACTTGCCTTGCATGCCTGAGGCCCTGGGTTCGATTCTCCAGCACCACATAAGCAAAAAGAAAAAAAAAAGCCGGAAGTGGCACTGTAGCTCAAGTGGTAGAGCGCTAACCTTGAGCTGAAGAGCTGAGGGATAGCACCCAGGCCCAGAGTTCAGGCCCCACAACCGGACCCAAAAAAAAAAAAAAGAAGAATAGGCACTCCTATGCAGCGAAGAAAAGAGAAACAGGAACACATCTTTCCCAGGGGCTTGACAGACTTTCCAGGAGGTAGGCCTCTTTGAAGCCCCATTCTCAGATCTGATAGCAGAATGTTCCATGCTAAGCAGACTCCACTGGAGTAGGCGTGGCAGGGCAGGGTGAGGGAAAGGAAGCAAGTTGTAATACAACCCAAAAGCTAACCCCAAGTCCATAAGACACAAGCCTTATTAGCAGATTGTGCAAGACTGCAAGGAAGGCCTAGAGGGTCTTATACAAGAGACAGAGCTGTAGATTTAGTGGAAGGTGGAAAATCTAAATGAAAAGTTTTGAATGGCATACAGAAAAAAGAGCTAAGTTCAACATGAGGTATGAATTGTAAAGAGAGGATCCTGTTTCACTGAAAGCTATTTAATATAGATGCATAAACTGGAGAGTTCTAAGACCTCTTATCTGAATTTATGTAACTGGGTTGTAAATCAAGGCATCTTCTTGAGATCAGTGTATCTTCTTTCCACAGATGATACTTATCTTTTTTATTTCATGCCGGGGCTTAAATTGAAGATCTCAAGCTCTTGCTTGGCTTTTTGTACCCAACTAATAGCGGTAGTTCTAAAAGCAGCTACTTAGGTAAAGGGGTTATTATAACACTCCGTTTAGGGCTGGGAAGGTGGCTCAGTGGCAGAGTGCTTGCCTTGCATGCCTGAGGCCCTGAGTTCGATTCCTCAGCACCACATAAAGAAAAAAGCCAGAAGTGGCACTGTGGCTCAAGTGGTAGAGAGTTAGCCTTGAGCTGAAGAGCTGAGGGACAGCGCCCAGGCCCAGAGTTCAGGCCCCACGATCGGCCCCAAAAAATAAAAAAATTAAAAAAAAATAACACTCCGTTTACAAGATGACCATGGAGAAAAACTTTCCTGGTAGCAATTCTAGCTTTACCTGAATCTACAAAGCACTGACCTTCCCACACAAAGCAGAGGCTTACTTTGTGAATCCAATCATGCTAAGGTTAGAGGAAGAGCAATCCAAGCAAAAACAGTAAAGTTGGGGTGGGAATGTGGCTTAGTGGTAGTGTGCTTGCCTAGCATGCATGAAGCCCTGGATTTGATTCTTCAATACCATATACACAGAAAACTCTGGAAGTGATGCTGTGGCTCAAGTGGCAGAGTGCTAGCCTTGAGCACAGAGATGCTCAGGGACAGTGCCCAGGCCCTGAGTTCAAGCCCCAGGACAAAGAAAGAAAGAATGAGAGGAAGGAAGAAAAAAAAACGAGAAAGAAAGGAAGAGAGGAAGGTTACAAACCCTGAGGCAACGTTGCCAGTGCTGGTGGCTCATGCCTGTCATCCTAGCTACTCAGGAGGCTGAGATCTGAAGATTGCGATTCGAGGCCAGCCTGGGCAGAAAAGTCACCGGGAGACTCTTATCTCCAATAAATTACTCAAAAAAGCCAGAAGTCGTGTTGTAGCTCTAGTGGTAGAAAGCTAGCCGGGAGCACAAAGAGGCTCAGGAACAGCACCCAGGCCCTCCTCAGTTCAAGCCACAGGACTGGCCAAAAAAACAAAAACAAAAACTCTGAGGCAAGATTAAGTTTGCTTACTTTAAAGTAAGAGGCCACTGAGCCAGGAGTGGGAGGAGGAGGACATCAGAGACCGGCCCTACGTTCAGCCTTGCCTTCATACTGTACTCCAGGTACAATAAAGTCACTGACCAGGAGAAATATGACCTGGCAGTGAAGACAGGAAGTAAGACAAGAAGAGGGGAAACAGCATCAGGAGTTTAACACAACAGAGTCAGGGTAAGACATCATAAGGCTAGAACTAGAATGATAAGGAAAATCTTAAGCCTAGCATGCCAGCACACTAAGCCATATATATAGTAAAGCCACCTTGAGTTAAAAAAAAAACAAAAAAAAACCTGCCAGACACTGGTAGCTCATACCTATAATCCTAATTACTCAGGAGGCTAAAATCTGAGGATCAAAATTTGAAGCTAGCTGCAGCAGGAAAAGCCTGTGAGACTCTTATCTCCAATTAACCAACAAAAAGCCTGAAGTGAAGGTGAGGCTCAAGGTAAAAAATCAGTGAGGCCAACTGGGCACCAGTGGCTCACGCCTGTAATCCTAGTGTTATGCCAAGGTCGCAGGAACCCCGCCACCCCCCAAGAAGACCACCGAGAGTCAGACTCTACAGCTGTTTTATTTAAACGGGCTGCAGCTCGGGCCTCGTCCTACACTCCGACACAGCGGAGCCTAGGAGGAGAGTCCCGAGCTAAGGATTTGCAGGTCTTATACAGGCACACAATCAACCAGGTGTTTTGATTGCCACCACGTGTTGCTTTGCTAGACAGAAACGAGCAACAAGTGGTGGTCACTGCCTCAAACTTTAACCTTTCACTAGCTACTCAGGAGGCTGAGATCTGGGGATCACAGTTCAAAGCCAGACCAGGCAGGAAAAGTCCATGAGACTCTCCAATAAACCACTCAGGAAAAAAAACAGAAGTGGTGCTGTGGCTTAAGTGGTATTAACACTAGCCTTTAGCTGAAGAGCTGAGGGACAGCGCCCAGGCCCAGAGTTTAAGCCCCATGACCAACAACAACAACAAAAAAAAATCAGTGAGGCCCTCGGTCCAAGCACTCACCCCCACAAAAGAAAAGCAGAAAAAAATGTAGAGTTGAGAAGGCAGAGATGAGTATGGTATTGGAAAATGACAAGAATGACACAGGTTTGTAGCTTACTCATAGCTGACTATCAGAGGTGGGGAAAGCCTCGCCCACAGGACATCCACGACGGGGCAGAAACATAGGTTTCTTGTCAATTAACCACGGCCAGCTAACCATACTGGTAATTTTGTATAGGCACTGAAAGATGTTACAAATATCAAAATGGCTGCTAGCAGAAAAAAAAGGCTCCTCATCCGTGAACTAGATGAAGCAATAGTGCTGTTGACTGAAAAGCAGAAGAAACATTTGGAGCCTTAATCAGGTGTTTTAAACATGTTGAGTTTGAACTGTCCATGAAACATCACAGAGATACTGAGCACATTCCTGGGCTCTAGATTCTATTTAGTGTGGGAGCAATTTAACCAACCTAGTTAGTGAAGATCCCCCTGGCTAAAGACTCCTCAAGTTTCTTAGGTCATCCCAATTCAATGGAGGGCCTGGTAATGGTGTCAACATTTAGAGAGGTAGTTTGCTAGGGCTCAATCCAGATCTCTGGCCAGGAAGATTGTAAGAAGCTCCTTGGCACCTGCAAACAGAGCCTAGACTGCTGGAGGCCATGCAGGTTTCCTGAGAATGACACCTGCTCAAACATGTAGGCAACACAGAAATAGAACCAACCCCCGGGGTCAGAGCAGAATACTACAATGCCAAGCCCCTGCTTCATTTTTACTTCTCTACACAGATGGCATTACCTAGCTTTCTAAATATGTGTCCGTGTTTTATCTGTATAGATATATCTACATAATACAAAGACATTAAGATGTTATAATGCACAAGGCACTAACCCATCTCAAAGCATCCTTTCAAAATTGAATCCACTATAAAATATGTAGTATCCCAATAAATCCTCTCCAGAAATGACAACTTTATCAAATCATGACACTGAGTACAATATTAAACACTCACCTCCATTTATTAAATATTTTCTAAATGAATCTCTCTTGTCAAACAAGAAAGAGTTTATCAAAAAACCTACAGAAGGGGTTTTATGTTCACCAGACAATCTTACCCACCAAACTCAGATCCAAAGGCCAGTCACAGATAATCCAAGGACAATGCTGACAGAATTTCTGGAAAGGCCCTGCACTTAAACTCTAACGTAGGAGAGGACTGTTCTAGAATGTGGTGACAGTCTAAAAGAAATTGAACCTAAATTCTTCATCAGAAGAGTCCAGAATAGCCTTGGCTTTCCCTGCTGGGCGAGGCCTGCAGACCCTTCTGCTCTTCTTTCTGGTAGCCTCACTGACAGGCTGTACTTGGGCTGAATGAGCAGCTGCCAGGGAGAGGAAAGCAGAGAGTCAGAATTGAATAACAGTAACATTACAGATGCAGTTTATGATTTCCCATATAACCCTAACTCCACTGAATAATTTTACTAATAAGCTTCTCAAAATTGTAAGATAGGTATTATCATTCCACCTTTCGAGTCAGAGAGAGATGCACTAAGTGGCTAAAAGTGTTAAGATCTGAAGACCTAAACGGAATATTCCATTGCAGGAATTACACTCAAAACACTATTTGATCTGCTTTTATGTGCAAAAGAGAAGGTCAGGGCAAAGACAGGTGAGGTGCTTTTCCCCATCCCGAGACGGATAAGGAAAACACATCTGTGGCTACTCATCCCCCTCAGGACTTCCCCCTTTCAGAGGTACAAACTTTTCTCATGCTACCCTGACCTCATCTCCAGAAGCACTGGGCTTCTTCCTTCCACTTCCTCTCGACCCTCTAGTAAACAGATGTGCTAAGCCAACCACTTCCCTGCTGCTCACCAGTCCGAAGTGCCCGCAGGGCCTCTTGCCTCTCAGCCTCCATACGAGCCCGGTAGTCCCCAAACAAGGAGCGCATCAGCTGTCTCTTGCGTGGCAGGGGGGCTTTTTCACTGCGCAGGGTTCGAATGGCCCCAACGGCTTGCTCCTCTGCAAAGAAAGGACGAGTCATCTCCCGTATCCATTGTGCTAACCACTGTGGGGGAGCACCGACAGGCCACAGCACCACATCCTTCCCCCTCAAGTTTACAAGAGGGTCCTTACTCTGCTTCGGGGTTGGTCTCTGCATCCTGAGGCCCAACTCCAGCTGCTCCACGCACCAGGCCAGTTCCTGGGCCAGCTGGTCTGTCTGCCATGGACGAGGGACAGGGGCTGACGCGCCGCAGCCCGCAGCCCAGCCCCCAACCCCGCCGACCCCAGCCCAGCCCGCGCGAGGCCTCGACCCCGCAGACGCGCGGGGCCTCCCGCACCTGCCTGGGCCTCGGCGCCGGGAGCGGCTTCCTCCGGGCCGCCCTCCCTCACCGACGCCCCGGCCGGGGTTTTCCTCCGTGTTGGCTTCCTGGAGGCAGCATCGCCGTCTCCACCCCCGGGACGAGTTCGGGCGGCGGCGCCACAGCCCTGCGGCTGCCCGGAGCCTTGGGCGGCGGCAGCTGAACTCCGGGCGCCCCGGACAGAACCTGAAAGCCGAGGCTTGCGGGGCGCGCGGACAGCACCCGGGCGTGGGGCCGCGGGCGTCTCCCGCGCAGGGCGTTCTGGAGCCTGGAGAAGGAAGTGGCACGAGACTTACAGGGGGCTGCCGGCCGGCCGGGCCCCGCACCGGTGCGCCTTCCCCTCTCCACTCACCGCCATGGGTCGCGGCGGCTGCCGACACACACACGCGGGGCCTCCTCCGGAAGTACGTCCGCAGCGCACGGCTCCGCGGGCAGCGCGGGAGACCCGGAACTCGGGGGCGTGGCGAGGCGCCGGACGGGGCGGAGCCTCGCACACTCGGAGGCGTGGCGAGGGGCAGGATGGGGCGGAGCCTCGCGCACTCGGAGGCGTGGTGAGGCGCCGGACGGGGCGAAGCCTCGCACACCCGGAGGCGTGGCGAGGGACAGGATGGGGCGGAGCCTCGCACACCCGGAGGCGTGGCGAGGGGCAAGATGGGGCGGAGCCTCGCTCACTCGGAGGCGTGGCGAGGGGCAGGATGGGGCGGAGCCTCACGCACTCGGACGCAGGGGCGGGCGGGGCGGGCGGGGCGGGCGGGGCGGGCGGGGCGGGCGGGGCGGGCGGGGCGGGCGGGGCGGGGCGCAGTTGGAGGCGGGGCGGCCTGGGACGGGGGCGCGCTCGGCCTCGATTTGGAGGCGCTCTGGGGCGGGTCGAGGTGGAGTTGGGTACAGGGGAGTCTCTGGGCCGATGCGTGGTCGCGCTCTGGCCGCGTGCGGCTCAAGGCTGGGTCAGGATTCGGCACTCGCGGCCACTTGGGGTCGAGAATGCGGCTGTCGGTGGTCTGGGGATTGAGGGTCCAAACATGCAAACTTGGCATTCGCGTTTCCTCCCAGCCAGGGCAGCCCCACCCCACTCCCCCCCCCCCCCCCCCCGTGTGCAGGCGACCCACGCATCTAGGGTCTAGCACAGGCTTGTCATTTTCTTGGATTTTGAGAGGCTCATGTAATTAAGGTCAATCAGGGTCATCAATTTCATAACTTACATGTGTGCGCAGGTCCTTGAACTCAGGGCCTATTCCTGAGTTTTGTGCTTATGGCTAGCGCCCTACCACTTAGGCCACAGCTCTCCACTTACAGCTGCTTTCCCCCCCCCCCTTTGTGGGAGGGTGGTTCATTGGAGATAAGCCTCTCATGGACTTTTCTGCCCAAACTGGCTTTGAACAGTGACTCTCAGATCTAAGCCTCCTGAGTAGCTAGGATTAGGGGTGTGAGCCACCAGGGCCCTGCCCATAACTTTAAATCCTCTTCAAAGTTCCTTATACTGTGTGGCAAACAAGTTCTAGGACATGTCTGGAAGAAGGGATATTCAGCCTCTAATAAAGACTAGGCTGGAAATTTGGCTCAGTGGTAGAGTGCTTGCCTAGCATGCATGAAGCCCTGGGTTTGATTCCTCAGTACCACATGCACAGAAAATGCCAGAGGTGGTGCTGTGGCTCAAGTGGTGGAGTGCTAGCCTTGAGCTATATAGAGCAAGGGGAAAGCGCCAAGGCCCAGAGTTCAAGACCAACGAGGGGGCCAAGACTACATGGGAGATGAAGATATGGAAATGAACTACTCACACCCAGATGACGTCAAGGGGGACACACGCAGACTGAGTTGCACGAACTAGGGAGCTGACAGGTGGGCATGCCTGGAAGACGAACAGGCATAAAAACGGAGCAAACCAAGGCCAGTTCGCCACTCTTCGGAGGTAAGCAAGGTCACACTCTCCAGCCTATGAAGAAGCCTGAGCAGCAGGAGGCCGTCCCACTGGACCCTGTGTGGCTTAAGCTCTGCCCTGGGACAGGCGGTGGGAAACAGGGTGGTACTATGTGCGTGGATGGCACTGCGTTTGCAGTGTTGCTCAAATACCTGTCCGCACCTCGTTAGTGTTGGCCACGTGAATGTATTCGTGGGTAAAGTGCGGAGTCGGGGTGCTAACGCGATAGCAGTGCTCGCGCAGGTAATGTCCCCGCTGGTGTGCTCGCTGCCACTCCTCAGCCCAGCCGCCTCGGGACACAGCGCAGCCGGCGCCGGGCACCCCGGTCCAGCGGGCGGTCCTCCCGAAGGCCTGGCGCAGGCGAGGGCAGCGGCCGCCGGCCGGGCAGCCCCTCTAAGGGCTGCAGAAACAACACGGCCCCCAGCAAGACGCCTCGCGAGCGGCGACCACAAGCCGCCGGGCGGGGCCTGGGAAGGGCGCTCCGGGCCGAGCGCACCTCTGAGGTGCAGGAACCGAGAGGGAGAAAGCCAGAGTTCCACCGCGGCACGCGAAGTTCGGGACTCACTTCCGCCACGCGCCCGGAAGTAAGAGCCGGGCCGCGCGGGGACGGCCCGAGGCGCAGCACAGCTGCTCAGGACGGGCGGAGGCCTCGGCTTTTGGCGGCTCGAAAGAGCTGCCCCGCGGTCGGTGACCCGGAAAAAGACTGGAGGGGCGGGGCGGGGCGGGGCGGGGCGGGAGGGGTGAGGGGCGGGGCGCGTGGAGGGCGGGGCGGGGCGCGTGGAGGGCGGGGCGGGGCGCGCTTCCGGTTCCGCAGCGTGGAGCTCCGGAGCCAGCGCTCCCGGCGTCGGGGGCGGAGTCTGCGGGCCCCGGACGCGCTGCTGGCCTCTTTGTCTGGGCGGCCGCCGCCGGTGCCCCGGGCCGAGCTTGCGACTGGCCGTGAGCGGGCGGCGGCTCCGGCGGGGCCGACCCTCAGCCGCCGCCCGCCTTGCCCTCACGGAGGCGCGGCGCGGGCCGCGGACGCGAGCCGCTCCTCCCCCGGCCCCGCCCGGAGCCCTTCCACGCTGCACCGGGGTCGGGCCTCCAGCCACCCAAGGTCGGAGCCGGGCGCCGCAGGGGTGCACGCGGGGGACTCGGGGACGGGCCTCCCGAGAGAATTGGCGGTTTGGCCGGGGTGTGAGGGAGACACGGCTGCTGCGCGCGCGCGGAGGTGGCCCCGGTATCGCCAAGGCTGAGCTCCACATTCTGGCTTAGCCGGCCCTGCGGCGAGGCCCGAGCCCCGCGAGCCGAGGCCCGAGCGGCGAGGCCCGAGCCCTGCGAGCCGAGGCCCGAGCCCCCCGAGCGGCGAGGCCCGAGCACCGCGAGCCGAGAGGCCCGAGCCCCGCGAGCCGAGAGGCCCGAGCCCCGCGAGCCGAGAGGCCCGAGCCCCGCGAGCCGAGAGGCCCGAGCCCCGCGAGCCGAGAGGCCCGAGCCCCGCGAGCCGAGGCCCGAGCCCCCCGAGCGGCGAGGCCCGAGCCCTGCGAGCCGAGGCCCGAGCCCCCCGAGCGGCGAGGCCCGAGCCCTGCGAGCCGAGGCCCGAGCCCCCCGAGCGGCGAGGCCGAGGCCCGAGCCCCCCGAGCCGAGGTTATTGGTGAGGCAGAAACCTTCGTTTGTGGTTTAGCTATTAGTATCGCCTGTGTCGTTTACCAGCACATATTCTTTTCATACATGTTGAAAATGTACTTCCCAATGTATCTTTGGACTTCAGGGAAGTGATTTGGACTTTTTGCTGTTTCCTAAAAGGCCAGATTTTTTTTCCTTACTAATTTTGGGCTTTGTTTTATGTTTCAAAGGGCTGCCATACTTAATAATTATTTTTAAAATAATTTGTGTTGTTGCTGCTGCTGCCGTTGTTTTTTTGTGCGGATACTGGGGCTTGAACTCAAGGCCTGGGTGCTGTCTCTGAGCTTTTTATTTTTTTTACTTAAGGCTAGCATTCTACTACTTAAACCTCCACTTCCAGCTTTTAGTGGTTAATTGGAGATAAGAGTTTCACACACTAGCCGGGCACTGGTGGCTCACACCTGTAGCCCTAGCTACTCAGGAGGCTGAGATCTGAGGATCTCGGTTCAAAGCCAGCCCTGGCAGGAGAGACCGTGAGACTCCTATCTCCAATAAACCACCAGAAAACCGGAAGTGGCGCTGTAGCTCAAGTGGTAGAGCGCTCGCCTTAAGCTGAAGAGCTGAGGGACAGTGCCCAGGCCCAGAGCTCAAGCCCCACAACCGACAAAAAAAAAAAGCGTTTCACACACTTTCCTGCTCAGACTGAATTTGCACCACGATCCTTAGATCTCAGCCTTCTGAGTAGGATTACAGGCATGTGCCCAATGTAAGTTGTTGTTTGTATCTAGCATTTGTAATATGTTGAGTCCCTCTAGAATTTATTTAGGTGTGGGAGGAGCTTGGAATCTGTCTTCATTTACCCTCCTAACCATTTTTCTCACTATGCACTATTAAAAATTTGTCTTCCATTCATTTGGAAAACCCACCTATACCCAAAAAAACGTGCATAACAAAGGGGCACTTTGCAATGACTGTCCATGCAAATATACACATATATCTGATACTTTATAAGAAAAATGAGATGACTCTTTCTGCCCCTAGGCACTTCCCCACTCACACCATAATACCCATCATTTCATCCTTGAATATCCCATTTGTCATGTGCCTGCCTTTGGTTGTAGAATAGGCTCTGTGTCACTACTGCAGCCTTTCCTTAATATTCTGGAAGACTCAAGCCCATTCTCTATAGGGCCAGTTTATCAGTTGGGTCCCCTCTTTTTCCCCTCTTTTGAAGATGTTGAATACTGAGTTTACCTTGTCCTGGTACATATCTAGCACCCACCCATGCCCAGGCCTTCCCTTCTCACTTAGGCAAATCCTCCTTTAGGTCTTAGACTTGATGCCTAGGCCACTCGACTCAGAGCAACCACTGCTCAGCTTGTGCTGCCAGCACCCAGCTTGAGCCATAGGGCTGGAGTCTATCCTGTCAGAGTGCTAGGGCTGCCAAAGAATACATAAACATGACTCAGGATCTGAACCCTCTACGACCTCTATATAACTGTGGTGCTTCAAGCAGGACCGTCTAATTCCCACCCTGGTGGCCAAGCTTTTCTTATTGGACCATCTAGTTCCCACCCTTTGTAGCCAAACTTCTCTCATCGGAAGTGTGTCTTAGGAGGTAACTTGGTCTGATACCTGTAGCCCCCATGTGACCCATGTAAGTGCCTTGGATATAGAACACACTGATTCCTGAGAATCTGCTATTGTGCACAGGCAAAACCATGGGCCAGAGCAAAAAAAGTGATCAGCCAATCATGAGGGTCCCTGAAGTCTGGAGCGAGAAGATGGGGACCCTTTGCCCTCAGGAGGCCAAGGGGTACCTTCCACGTGCAGCTCAGAGATCTTTGGTGCTTATTAAGTGAGACTTTCCTGGGCCATGGCCTGGAACCCTGTGTTTGTTCAGGGCCTGGACAGGCCTCCCTCCACAATCAAAGATCCAACTTAGCATGGGTGAGGGGATGTGACAGAGAAGACCTGCAGTGGCTGCATCTCCTGGGGTCTCCTCTCAGCATGCTGCTCACCGGCTCGGCTCTGTATGAGGACAAGGGTCCCCCAGGAAGTCAGGGGCTACTGGGAGCAAGGCCCGATCCCTTACATGTTTTTCCCCTCTCTGACCCACAGGACTCTCTGGCTCCTGTTGCTCGCACAGGCACTGAAAGACATGATGGCAGCAGCTGGGTTTCTGCGGCTGCCAGCAGCACCCCAGGTACGCTATCCCAAGCTTGTGCGGTGTCCTTCCGTTTCTTCCACGTTGAGGATTCGTGGGGAAGCCTGAGTATCACCTCATCACCTGTGTCCAGATACTCCTTCCCCCATTTTCTTCTCAGACACTGAGGTTTGTCCTCACCTGACTCTTGTTATTCTAGGCCAAAGTGACTTTTGAGGATGTGGCTGTGCTCCTCTCCCAGGAGGAGTGGAACCAGCTGGGCCCTGC
Source organism: Dipodomys spectabilis (assembly GCF_019054845.1). Classification (NCBI taxonomy): domain Eukaryota; kingdom Metazoa; phylum Chordata; class Mammalia; order Rodentia; family Heteromyidae; genus Dipodomys; species Dipodomys spectabilis. The sequence goes on from NW_024871481.1 coordinate 78,908, forward strand.
TCAGAGGGGTCTCTACAGAAACGTGATGATGGAGACCTATGGGAATGTGGTTTCCCTGGGTAAGGCCCCTCCAGAGGCCTGTCTGTGGCCATACGTGGTGGACTGGGATGAGGGTTTCCAAAGGGAGATGGCTGTGGAATGGGGACTCGGGACAGGCTCCTGGTGGCTCACTCACCTCCAGATGTTCATTGCAAACAAGTCAGGCCTGTCCATCTTCATGTCCCCCAGAGGTGACGCTGGCTAAGAGGATATTGGTAAATGTATAAACAAAGGGCTTCCCTCCCAACAAACAGGATTACCAGGATCCAAGCCCAGTGTAATCTCCCAGCTGGAAAGAGGAGAAGACCCGTGGGTCCTGGATGGGCCAGGACCAGAGGAGAGCCAGGGCCTGGGACAGAGCCTCTCAGGTGAGTGCTGGGAGGGACCCTGCCTTCACTAGAGGCTGAGCTTGTTCAGAGTTGAGCCTCTCATTGCCATGCTTTCCACCCATCTGGGATGAGCCTATGAAGCCTTGCCTGGCCTCGGGGTCCATAGGTGGCCAAGTGCTAGGCCCAGCAGGAAGCAGGTATAGCAGGGAAGCTGGATGGATTGCTAGAACTAAGTACAAAAGGTAAGGTAGGAGGGGAGAACTGATTATACACAATATCAGCCCACAGACAGAGGCGTTTCTGTCCCTGCCAAAGAGACAAAAGCTGGTTACCAAGGTCCTAAAAGGACATTTACTCTGTGATTATTACCTACTTGGTTTAGAAAAAAACAAAGCATCCTACATATAGAGGGGAGTTTCTCAACCTGATTTTCATGGGAAAAGCTGAAAAATTATCTGGGTGCCCGTGGCTCATGCCTGTAATCCTAGCTGCTCTGGAAGCTGAGACCTGAGGATCATGGTTCAAATCCATGAGACTCTTCTCTCCAGTTATTTACTCTAAAAGCCAGAAAATAATGAAAACTATTAATAAAAAGCCACTAGTGGAGTTGTTGCTCAAGTGGTAGAGGCTTGAGCACAAAATCTCAGGAACAGCGCCTAGACCCTGAGTTCAAGCCCCAAGATCCAGAAACAAAAAACAAAAAGCTGAAAATTTGCTATTTGAACAAGTCAAAACAGCCCACTGTTCTCCATATAGTATTGTACTCTGTTTCCGTGTGTGAAATAATATTCTCAACTTAGAAAAGAATTAGATTTTTTTTTCCTTTTTCTTTTTCTCTCGTGTGTGTGTGTGTGTGTGTGTGTGTGTGTGTGTGTGTGTGTGTGTGTGTGTGTAAGTGTAAGTAATTTTTAAAGTCGGGCGCTGATGGCTCATGCTTATAATCCTAGCTACTCAGGAGTCTGAGATCTGAGGACCATGGTTTGAAGCCAGCCCAGGCAGAAAAGTCCCCATAAGACTCTTATCTCCAATTAACCACTCAAAAACTGAAAGTGGTGCTGTGGCTCAAGTGATAGAGTGCTAGCCTTGAGCACAAAGAGGCTCAGAGACAGAGCCCAGACCCTGAAATCAAGGCCCGCAACAACAAAAAAAAGTGTAATCTTTAAATAATATCAGATACATAAAGTATCTAGGAATTTAACAAAAGATGTATGTGATATTTATGGAGAAAATTATAAAACAGAAGATGGTGTGATATGTGTAGATCTAGCCCTGAAGGTTGTGTTCATAGTTGTTTTGGGTGAAGAAGCTCTGTCTGCAGAATAGTGACCTGAGAATCTTGGGAAAATGTTAATGGAGTAGCACAGTTCATACTCCAGTGATTGGGTAGGTTCAGCATCTCAGTGTGGCTGTTTTCCCTTTGAGAACTGTTCCTTGTTTCCAAGGGTAGTGAGTCAGGGCTCTAGGTATTATAGACAGCCTGCCTCTGTTGGTCTTCATTAGAGGAACAGTGGATGTGCCAACCTAAGAGGAGTTAAATCTTTCTGTGACTGGAAGCAAGAGGACACATTAGGTTACAGAAGTCTTGCAAAAGACTTTTTTTTTCTTTAAGATGCTGTTTCTCAGGCTGGTTTGTATCTTTTGGCTCAAATGATCCTCTTGAGTAACCAGTACTGTAAGTGTGTCACACCACACAATACTTCACAAAGAACTTTAAGCTGCTGGCTGTAACCACAAGAAGCAAGAAAATAGAGAGTATTTCCATCCACTGCCAAACCAGATTTGTTCTCCAGAGAGGCCAGCCTGTGGTCCCAACTAGTAGAAAATAAGACTTGTCTTTTTTTGGGGGGTGGGGGGGGGTGGGGCTTGAACTCTGGGCCTGGGCTCTGTCCCTCAGCTCTTCAGCTCAAGGCGAGCGCTGTACCACTTGAGCTACAGCTCCACTTGCGGTTTTCTAGTGGTTTATTGGAGATAGGAGTCTCACGGTCTTTCCTGCCCAGGCTGGCTTTGAACCGAGATCCTCAGATCTCAGCCTGCTAAGTAGCTAGGATTACAGACGTGAGCAATAACACTTTTCTTGGGAGCCTTTGAGTTTTGTACTGAAGGTAGATTTTCCAAGAACACAGAAGCACCTGATCACTGCCTCTGGCACTAGCCATGGTAGAGGATGGTACTGAGTGATGTCTAAATACAGATGTGCATAGAAACAGGCATTGACCGCCATTGTCTGGGCCATGGCATCAGCCTCAACTAGCAGGGAGCAGAGTGCTCTGGAGGCTTATCTCGGTAGCTCTATAGATAAATATAGTGTGTACACCTGCCTAACTCCCCTGCTGTTTTGCACCGTGTTCCAACAGCAGTAGAATTTTTCCGCTCTCCAGGGAAATGTTTTGTTGTCACCTAACCCTTTTCCTTTTACAGACAGCCTCAAATGTGACCACACTGCAGACTGTATGCAACAGGACAGTTTATCTTGTCCATGGAGTAACTGTATATTTATTGTTTCTTCTTCTTCTTTTTCTTTTTTTGCCAGTCATGGGATTTGAACTCATGGCCTGGGCACTGTTCCTGACCTTTTTTTTTCCCTCAAGGCTAGCGGTCTACCACTTGAGGCACAGCACCACTTCTGGCTTTTTCTGTTTATGTGGTACTGAGAAATAGAACCTGGGCTTT